>NW_027209946.1:0-215827 GCF_027789765.1 Dendropsophus ebraccatus | reverse complement strand
TTACGTTTTAATCTAAAGGGATTCATGGGTAACTGGTGCCTGTCATCCAATCCGCACTGAATTTCATTTCTAGCACATAGCCAAAAAATCGCCCCATTGACTTACATTGGAGTGCAGAAAAGGTCATTTTTTCTCGGTCCCTTTAAGAGGTAGGAGTTAAACAAGCTTAGGTCTGCGGTGCCCAGGGGGGACCCCATCCAGCCCGCACTGAGTTTCATTCCTACCACCTTAGGAAAAAAAGTCATTATTTTGAGGCTTAGAAGTCATTTCTGCAATTCCCATAGAAAATCAACTGGCGTCTCTATTCAATTGTGTGGAGCGCATATCAGGTGGGTTTTCTCTGCCGGCTTAAGAGATACACGTGAAACTAAAGCCGATCCTGGGTGCCTAGGGTGCCTGTCATCCAATCCGCACTGAATTTCATTTCTAGCACATAGCCAAAAAATCGCCCCATTGACTTACATTGGAGTGCAGAAAAGGTCATTTTTTCTCGGTCCCTTTAAGAGGTAGGAGTTAAACAAGCTTAGGTCTGCGGTGCCCAGGGGGGACCCCATCCAGCCCGCACTGAGTTTCATTCCTACCACCTTAGGAAAAAAAGTCATTATTTTGAGGCTTAGAAGTCATTTCTGCAATTCCCATAGAAAATCAACGGCGTCTCTATTCAATTGTGTGGAGCGCATATCAGGTGGGTTTTCTCTGCCGGCTTAAGAGATACACGTGAAACTAAAGCCGATCCTGGGTGCCTAGGGTGCCTGTCATCCAATCCGCACTGAATTTCATTTCTAGCACATAGCCAAAAAATCGCCCCATTGACTTACATTGGAGTGCAGAAAAGGTCATTTTTTCTCGGTCCCTTTAAGAGGTAGGAGTTAAACAAGCTTAGGTCTGCGGTGCCCAGGGGGGACCCCATCCAGCCCGCACTGAGTTTCATTCCTACCACCTTAGGAAAAAAAGTCATTATTTTGAGGCTTAGAAGTCATTTCTGCAATTCCCATAGAAAATCAATGGCGTCTCTATTCAATTGTGTGGAGCGCATATCAGGTGGGTTTTCTCTGCCGGCTTAAGAGATACACGTGAAACTAAAGCCGATCCTGGGTGCCTAGGGTGCCTGTCATCCAATCCGCACTGAATTTCATTTCTAGCACATAGCCAAAAAATCGCCCCATTGACTTACATTGGAGTGCAGAAAAGGTCATTTTTTCTCGGTCCCTTTAAGAGGTAGGAGTTAAACAAGCTTAGGTCTGCGGTGCCCAGGGGGGACCCCATCCAGCCCGCACTGAGTTTCATTCCTACCACCTTAGGAAAAAAAGTCATTATTTTGAGGCTTAGAAGTCATTTCTGCAATTCCCATAGAAAATCAACGGCGTCTCTATTCAATTGTGTGGAGCGCATATCAGGTGGGTTTTCTCTGCCGGCTTAAGAGATACACGTGAAACTAAAGCCGATCCTGGGTGCCTAGGGTGCCTGTCATCCAATCCGCACTGAATTTCATTTCTAGCACATAGCCAAAAAATCGCCCCATTGACTTACATTGGAGTGCAGAAAAGGTCATTTTTTCTCGGTCCCTTTAAGAGGTAGGAGTTAAACAAGCTTAGGTCTGCGGTGCCCAGGGGGGACCCCATCCAGCCCGCACTGAGTTTCATTCCTACCACCTTAGGAAAAAAAGTCATTATTTTGAGGCTTAGAAGTCATTTCTGCAATTCCCATAGAAAATCAACGGCGTCTCTATTCAATTGTGTGGAGCGCATATCAGGTGGATTTTCTCTGCCGGCTTAAGAGATACACGTGAAACTAAAGCCGATCCTGGGTGCCTAGGGTGCCTGTCATCCAATCCGCACTGAATTTCATTTCTAGCACATAGCCAAAAAATCGCCCCATTGACTTACATTGGAGTGCAGAAAAGGTCATTTTTTCTCGGTCCCTTTAAGAGGTAGGAGTTAAACAAGCTTAGGTCTGCGGTGCCCAGGGGGGACCCCATCCAGCCCGCACTGAGTTTCATTCCTACCACCTTAGGAAAAAAAGTCATTATTTTGAGGCTTAGAAGTCATTTCTGCAATTCCCATAGAAAATCAACGGCGTCTCTATTCAATTGTGTGGAGCGCATATCAGGTGGGTTTTCTCTGCCGGCTTAAGAGATACACGTGAAACTAAAGCCGATCCTGGGTGCCTAGGGTGCCTGTCATCCAATCCGCACTGAATTTCATTTCTAGCACATAGCCAAAAAATCGCCCCATTGACTTACATTGGAGTGCAGAAAAGGTCATTTTTTCTCGGTCCCTTTAAGAGGTAGGAGTTAAACAAGCTTAGGTCTGCGGTGCCCAGGGGGGACCCCATCCAGCCCGCACTGAGTTTCATTCCTACCACCTTAGGAAAAAAAGTCATTATTTTGAGGCTTAGAAGTCATTTCTGCAATTCCCATAGAAAATCAACGGCGTCTCTATTCAATTGTGTGGAGCGCATATCAGGTGGGTTTTCTCTGCCGGCTTAAGAGATACACGTGAAACTAAAGCCGATCCTGGGTGCCTAGGGTGCCTGTCATCCAATCCGCACTGAATTTCATTTCTAGCACATAGCCAAAAAATCGCCCCATTGACTTACATTGGAGTGCAGAAAAGGTCATTTTTTCTCGGTCCCTTTAAGAGGTAGGAGTTAAACAAGCTTAGGTCTGCGGTGCCCAGGGGGGACCCCATCCAGCCCGCACTGAGTTTCATTCCTACCACCTTAGGAAAAAAAGTCATTATTTTGAGGCTTAGAAGTCATTTCTGCAATTCCCATAGAAAATCAACGGCGTCTCTATTCAATTGTGTGGAGCGCATATCAGGTGGGTTTTCTCTGCCGGCTTAAGAGATACACGTGAAACTAAAGCCGATCCTGGGTGCCTAGGGTGCCTGTCATCCAATCCGCACTGAATTTCATTTCTAGCACATAGCCAAAAAATCGCCCCATTGACTTACATTGGAGTGCAGAAAAGGTCATTTTTTCTCGGTCCCTTTAAGAGGTAGGAGTTAAACAAGCTTAGGTCTGCGGTGCCCAGGGGGGACCCCATCCAGCCCGCACTGAGTTTCATTCCTACCACCTTAGGAAAAAAAGTCATTATTTTGAGGCTTAGAAGTCATTTCTGCAATTCCCATAGAAAATCAATGGCGTCTCTATTCAATTGTGTGGAGCGCATATCAGGTGGGTTTTCTCTGCCGGCTTAAGAGATACACGTGAAACTAAAGCCGATCCTGGGTGCCTAGGGTGCCTGTCATCCAATCCGCACTGAATTTCATTTCTAGCACATAGCCAAAAAATCGCCCCATTGACTTACATTGGAGTGCAGAAAAGGTCATTTTTTCTCGGTCCCTTTAAGAGGTAGGAGTTAAACAAGCTTAGGTCTGCGGTGCCCAGGGGGGACCCCATCCAGCCCGCACTGAGTTTCATTCCTACCACCTTAGGAAAAAAAGTCATTATTTTGAGGCTTAGAAGTCATTTCTGCAATTCCCATAGAAAATCAACGGCGTCTCTATTCAATTGTGTGGAGCGCATATCAGGTGGGATTTTCTCTGCCGGCTTAAGAGATACACGTGAAACTAAAGCCGATCCTGGGTGCCTAGGGTGCCTGTCATCCAATCCGCACTGAATTTCATTTCTAGCACATAGCCAAAAAATCGCCCCATTGACTTACATTGGAGTGCAGAAAAGGTCATTTTTTCTCGGTCCCTTTAAGAGGTAGGAGTTAAACAAGCTTAGGTCTGCGGTGCCCAGGGGGGACCCCATCCAGCCCGCACTGAGTTTCATTCCTACCACCTTAGGAAAAAAAGTCATTATTTTGAGGCTTAGAAGTCATTTCTGCAATTCCCATAGAAAATCAACGGCGTCTCTATTCAATTGTGTGGAGCGCATATCAGGTGGGTTTTCTCTGCCGGCTTAAGAGATACACGTGAAACTAAAGCCGATCCTGGGTGCCTAGGGTGCCTGTCATCCAATCCGCACTGAATTTCATTTCTAGCACATAGCCAAAAAATCGCCCCATTGACTTACATTGGAGTGCAGAAAAGGTCATTTTTTCTCGGTCCCTTTAAGAGGTAGGAGTTAAACAAGCTTAGGTCTGCGGTGCCCAGGGGGGACCCCATCCAGCCCGCACTGAGTTTCATTCCTACCACCTTAGGAAAAAAAGTCATTATTTTGAGGCTTAGAAGTCATTTCTGCAATTCCCATAGAAAATCAACGGCGTCTCTATTCAATTGTGTGGAGCGCATATCAGGTGGGTTTTCTCTGCCGGCTTAAGAGATACACGTGAAACTAAAGCCGATCCTGGGTGCCTAGGGTGCCTGTCATCCAATCCGCACTGAATTTCATTTCTAGCACATAGCCAAAAAATCGCCCCATTGACTTACATTGGAGTGCAGAAAAGGTCATTTTTTCTCGGTCCCTTTAAGAGGTAGGAGTTAAACAAGCTTAGGTCTGCGGTGCCCAGGGGGGACCCCATCCAGCCCGCACTGAGTTTCATTCCTACCACCTTAGGAAAAAAAGTCATTATTTTGAGGCTTAGAAGTCATTTCTGCAATTCCCATAGAAAATCAACGGCGTCTCTATTCAATTGTGTGGAGCGCATATCAGGTGGGTTTTCTCTGCCGGCTTAAGAGATACACGTGAAACTAAAGCCGATCCTGGGTGCCTAGGGTGCCTGTCATCCAATCCGCACTGAATTTCATTTCTAGCACATAGCCAAAAAATCGCCCCATTGACTTACATTGGAGTGCAGAAAAGGTCATTTTTTCTCGGTCCCTTTAAGAGGTAGGAGTTAAACAAGCTTAGGTCTGCGGTGCCCAGGGGGGACCCCATCCAGCCCGCACTGAGTTTCATTCCTACCACCTTAGGAAAAAAAGTCATTATTTTGAGGCTTAGAAGTCATTTCTGCAATTCCCATAGAAAATCAACGGCGTCTCTATTCAATTGTGTGGAGCGCATATCAGGTGGGTTTTCTCTGCCGGCTTAAGAGATACACGTGAAACTAAAGCCGATCCTGGGTGCCTAGGGTGCCTGTCATCCAATCCGCACTGAATTTCATTTCTAGCACATAGCCAAAAAATCGCCCCATTGACTTACATTGGAGTGCAGAAAAGGTCATTTTTTCTCGGTCCCTTTAAGAGGTAGGAGTTAAACAAGCTTAGGTCTGCGGTGCCCAGGGGGGACCCCATCCAGCCCAGCACTGAGTTTCATTCCTACCACCTTAGGAAAAAAAGTCATTATTTTGAGGCTTAGAAGTCATTTCTGCAATTCCCATAGAAAATCAATGGCGTCTCTATTCAATTGTGTGGAGCGCATATCAGGTGGGTTTTCTCTGCCGGCTTAAGAGATACACGTGAAACTAAAGCCGATCCTGGGTGCCTAGGGTGCCTGTCATCCAATCCGCACTGAATTTCATTTCTAGCACATAGCCAAAAAATCGCCCCATTGACTTACATTGGAGTGCAGAAAAGGTCATTTTTTCTCGGTCCCTTTAAGAGGTAGGAGTTAAACAAGCTTAGGTCTGCGGTGCCCAGGGGGGACCCCATCCAGCCCGCACTGAGTTTCATTCCTACCACCTTAGGAAAAAAAGTCATTATTTTGAGGCTTAGAAGTCATTTCTGCAATTCCCATAGAAAATCAACGGCGTCTCTATTCAATTGTGTGGAGCGCATATCAGGTGGGTTTTCTCTGCCGGCTTAAGAGATACACGTGAAACTAAAGCCGATCCTGGGTGCCTAGGGTGCCTGTCATCCAATCCGCACTGAATTTCATTTCTAGCACATAGCCAAAAAATCGCCCCATTGACTTACATTGGAGTGCAGAAAAGGTCATTTTTTCTCGGTCCCTTTAAGAGGTAGGAGTTAAACAAGCTTAGGTCTGCGGTGCCCAGGGGGGACCCCATCCAGCCCGCACTGAGTTTCATTCCTACCACCTTAGGAAAAAAAGTCATTATTTTGAGGCTTAGAAGTCATTTCTGCAATTCCCATAGAAAATCAACGGCGTCTCTAATTCAATTGTGTGGAGCGCATATCAGGTGGGTTTTCTCTGCCGGCTTAAGAGATACACGTGAAACTAAAGCCGATCCTGGGTGCCTAGGGTGCCTGTCATCCAATCCGCACTGAATTTCATTTCTAGCACATAGCCAAAAAATCGCCCCATTGACTTACATTGGAGTGCAGAAAAGGTCATTTTTTCTCGGTCCCTTTAAGAGGTAGGAGTTAAACAAGCTTAGGTCTGCGGTGCCCAGGGGGGACCCCATCCAGCCCGCACTGAGTTTCATTCCTACCACCTTAGGAAAAAAAGTCATTATTTTGAGGCTTAGAAGTCATTTCTGCAATTCCCATAGAAAATCAACGGCGTCTCTATTCAATTGTGTGGAGCGCATATCAGGTGGGATTTTCTCTGCCGGCTTAAGAGATACACGTGAAACTAAAGCCGATCCTGGGTGCCTAGGGTGCCTGTCATCCAATCCGCACTGAATTTCATTTCTAGCACATAGCCAAAAAATCGCCCCATTGACTTACATTGGAGTGCAGAAAAGGTCATTTTTTCTCGGTCCCTTTAAGAGGTAGGAGTTAAACAAGCTTAGGTCTGCGGTGCCCAGGGGGGACCCCATCCAGCCCGCACTGAGTTTCATTCCTACCACCTTAGGAAAAAAAGTCATTATTTTGAGGCTTAGAAGTCATTTCTGCAATTCCCATAGAAAATCAACGGCGTCTCTATTCAATTGTGTGGAGCGCATATCAGGTGGGTTTTCTCTGCCGGCTTAAGAGATACACGTGAAACTAAAGCCGATCCTGGGTGCCTAGGGTGCCTGTCATCCAATCCGCACTGAATTTCATTTCTAGCACATAGCCAAAAAATCGCCCCATTGACTTACATTGGAGTGCAGAAAAGGTCATTTTTTCTCGGTCCCTTTAAGAGGTAGGAGTTAAACAAGCTTAGGTCTGCGGTGCCCAGGGGGGACCCCATCCAGCCCGCACTGAGTTTCATTCCTACCACCTTAGGAAAAAAAGTCATTATTTTGAGGCTTAGAAGTCATTTCTGCAATTCCCATAGAAAATCAACGGCGTCTCTATTCAATTGTGTGGAGCGCATATCAGGTGGGATTTTCTCTGCCGGCTTAAGAGATACACGTGAAACTAAAGCCGATCCTGGGTGCCTAGGGTGCCTGTCATCCAATCCGCACTGAATTTCATTTCTAGCACATAGCCAAAAAATCGCCCCATTGACTTACATTGGAGTGCAGAAAAGGTCATTTTTTCTCGGTCCCTTTAAGAGGTAGGAGTTAAACAAGCTTAGGTCTGCGGTGCCCAGGGGGGACCCCATCCAGCCCGCACTGAGTTTCATTCCTACCACCTTAGGAAAAAAAGTCATTATTTTGAGGCTTAGAAGTCATTTCTGCAATTCCCATAGAAAATCAACGGCGTCTCTAATTCAATTGTGTGGAGCGCATATCAGGTGGGTTTTCTCTGCCGGCTTAAGAGATACACGTGAAACTAAAGCCGATCCTGGGTGCCTAGGGTGCCTGTCATCCAATCCGCACTGAATTTCATTTCTAGCACATAGCCAAAAAATCGCCCCATTGACTTACATTGGAGTGCAGAAAAGGTCATTTTTTCTCGGTCCCTTTAAGAGGTAGGAGTTAAACAAGCTTAGGTCTGCGGTGCCCAGGGGGGACCCCATCCAGCCCAGCACTGAGTTTCATTCCTACCACCTTAGGAAAAAAAGTCATTATTTTGAGGCTTAGAAGTCATTTCTGCAATTCCCATAGAAAATCAACTGGCGTCTCTATTCAATTGTGTGGAGCGCATATCAGGTGGATTTTCTCTGCCGGCTTAAGAGATACACGTGAAACTAAAGCCGATCCTGGGTGCCTAGGGTGCCTGTCATCCAATCCGCACTGAATTTCATTTCTAGCACATAGCCAAAAAATCGCCCCATTGACTTACATTGGAGTGCAGAAAAGGTCATTTTTTCTCGGTCCCTTTAAGAGGTAGGAGTTAAACAAGCTTAGGTCTGCGGTGCCCAGGGGGGACCCCATCCAGCCCGCACTGAGTTTCATTCCTACCACCTTAGGAAAAAAAGTCATTATTTTGAGGCTTAGAAGTCATTTCTGCAATTCCCATAGAAAATCAATGGCGTCTCTATTCAATTGTGTGGAGCGCATATCAGGTGGGATTTTCTCTGCCGGCTTAAGAGATACACGTGAAACTAAAGCCGATCCTGGGTGCCTAGGGTGCCTGTCATCCAATCCGCACTGAATTTCATTTCTAGCACATAGCCAAAAAAATCGCCCCATTGACTTACATTGGAGTGCAGAAAAGGTCATTTTTTCTCGGTCCCTTTAAGAGGTAGGAGTTAAACAAGCTTAGGTCTGCGGTGCCCAGGGGGGACCCCATCCAGCCCGCACTGAGTTTCATTCCTACCACCTTAGGAAAAAAAGTCATTATTTTGAGGCTTAGAAGTCATTTCTGCAATTCCCATAGAAAATCAACGGCGTCTCTATTCAATTGTGTGGAGCGCATATCAGGTGGGTTTTCTCTGCCGGCTTAAGAGATACACGTGAAACTAAAGCCGATCCTGGGTGCCTAGGGTGCCTGTCATCCAATCCGCACTGAATTTCATTTCTAGCACATAGCCAAAAAATCGCCCCATTGACTTACATTGGAGTGCAGAAAAGGTCATTTTTTCTCGGTCCCTTTAAGAGGTAGGAGTTAAACAAGCTTAGGTCTGCGGTGCCCAGGGGGGACCCCATCCAGCCCGCACTGAGTTTCATTCCTACCACCTTAGGAAAAAAAGTCATTATTTTGAGGCTTAGAAGTCATTTCTGCAATTCCCATAGAAAATCAACGGCGTCTCTATTCAATTGTGTGGAGCGCATATCAGGTGGGTTTTCTCTGCCGGCTTAAGAGATACACGTGAAACTAAAGCCGATCCTGGGTGCCTAGGGTGCCTGTCATCCAATCCGCACTGAATTTCATTTCTAGCACATAGCCAAAAAATCGCCCCATTGACTTACATTGGAGTGCAGAAAAGGTCATTTTTTCTCGGTCCCTTTAAGAGGTAGGAGTTAAACAAGCTTAGGTCTGCGGTGCCCAGGGGGGACCCCATCCAGCCCGCACTGAGTTTCATTCCTACCACCTTAGGAAAAAAAGTCATTATTTTGAGGCTTAGAAGTCATTTCTGCAATTCCCATAGAAAATCAACGGCGTCTCTATTCAATTGTGTGGAGCGCATATCAGGTGGGATTTTCTCTGCCGGCTTAAGAGATACACGTGAAACTAAAGCCGATCCTGGGTGCCTAGGGTGCCTGTCATCCAATCCGCACTGAATTTCATTTCTAGCACATAGCCAAAAAATCGCCCCATTGACTTACATTGGAGTGCAGAAAAGGTCATTTTTTCTCGGTCCCTTTAAGAGGTAGGAGTTAAACAAGCTTAGGTCTGCGGTGCCCAGGGGGGACCCCATCCAGCCCGCACTGAGTTTCATTCCTACCACCTTAGGAAAAAAAGTCATTATTTTGAGGCTTAGAAGTCATTTCTGCAATTCCCATAGAAAATCAACGGCGTCTCTATTCAATTGTGTGGAGCGCATATCAGGTGGGTTTTCTCTGCCGGCTTAAGAGATACACGTGAAACTAAAGCCGATCCTGGGTGCCTAGGGTGCCTGTCATCCAATCCGCACTGAATTTCATTTCTAGCACATAGCCAAAAAATCGCCCCATTGACTTACATTGGAGTGCAGAAAAGGTCATTTTTTCTCGGTCCCTTTAAGAGGTAGGAGTTAAACAAGCTTAGGTCTGCGGTGCCCAGGGGGGACCCCATCCAGCCCAGCACTGAGTTTCATTCCTACCACCTTAGGAAAAAAAGTCATTATTTTGAGGCTTAGAAGTCATTTCTGCAATTCCCATAGAAAATCAATGGCGTCTCTATTCAATTGTGTGGAGCGCATATCAGGTGGATTTTCTCTGCCGTCTGAGAGATACACGTGAAACTAAAGCCGATCCTGGGTGCCTAGGGTGCCTGTCATCCAATCCGCACTGAATTTCATTTCTAGCACATAGCCAAAAAATCGCCCCATTGACTTACATTGGAGTGCAGAAAAGGTCATTTTTTCTCGGTCCCTTTAAGAGGTAGGAGTTAAACAAGCTTAGGTCTGCGGTGCCCAGGGGGGACCCCATCCAGCCCGCACTGAGTTTCATTCCTACCACCTTAGGAAAAAAAGTCATTATTTTGAGGCTTAGAAGTCATTTCTGCAATTCCCATAGAAAATCAACGGCGTCTCTAATTCAATTGTGTGGAGCGCATATCAGGTGGGTTTTCTCTGCCGGCTTAAGAGATACACGTGAAACTAAAGCCGATCCTGGGTGCCTAGGGTGCCTGTCATCCAATCCGCACTGAATTTCATTTCTAGCACATAGCCAAAAAATCGCCCCATTGACTTACATTGGAGTGCAGAAAAGGTCATTTTTTCTCGGTCCCTTTAAGAGGTAGGAGTTAAACAAGCTTAGGTCTGCGGTGCCCAGGGGGGACCCCATCCAGCCCACACTGAGTTTCATTCCTACCACCTTAGGAAAAAAAGTCATTATTTTGAGGCTTAGAAGTCATTTCTGCAATTCCCATAGAAAATCAATGGCGTCTCTATTCAATTGTGTGGAGCGCATATCAGGTGGATTTTCTCTGCCGGCTTAAGAGATACACGTGAAACTAAAGCCGATCCTGGGTGCCTAGGGTGCCTGTCATCCAATCCGCACTGAATTTCATTTCTAGCACATAGCCAAAAAATCGCCCCATTGACTTACATTGGAGTGCAGAAAAGGTCATTTTTTCTCGGTCCCTTTAAGAGGTAGGAGTTAAACAAGCTTAGGTCTGCGGTGCCCAGGGGGGACCCCATCCAGCCCGCACTGAGTTTCATTCCTACCACCTTAGGAAAAAAAGTCATTATTTTGAGGCTTAGAAGTCATTTCTGCAATTCCCATAGAAAATCAACGGCGTCTCTATTCAATTGTGTGGAGCGCATATCAGGTGGGTTTTCTCTGCCGGCTTAAGAGATACACGTGAAACTAAAGCCGATCCTGGGTGCCTAGGGTGCCTGTCATCCAATCCGCACTGAATTTCATTTCTAGCACATAGCCAAAAAATCGCCCCATTGACTTACATTGGAGTGCAGAAAAGGTCATTTTTTCTCGGTCCCTTTAAGAGGTAGGAGTTAAACAAGCTTAGGTCTGCGGTGCCCAGGGGGGACCCCATCCAGCCCACACTGAGTTTCATTCCTACCACCTTAGGAAAAAAAGTCATTATTTTGAGGCTTAGAAGTCATTTCTGCAATTCCCATAGAAAATCAATGGCGTCTCTATTCAATTGTGTGGAGCGCATATCAGGTGGATTTTCTCTGCCGGCTTAAGAGATACACGTGAAACTAAAGCCGATCCTGGGTGCCTAGGGTGCCTGTCATCCAATCCGCACTGAATTTCATTTCTAGCACATAGCCAAAAAATCGCCCCATTGACTTACATTGGAGTGCAGAAAAGGTCATTTTTTCTCGGTCCCTTTAAGAGGTAGGAGTTAAACAAGCTTAGGTCTGCGGTGCCCAGGGGGGACCCCATCCAGCCCGCACTGAGTTTCATTCCTACCACCTTAGGAAAAAAAGTCATTATTTTGAGGCTTAGAAGTCATTTCTGCAATTCCCATAGAAAATCAACGGCGTCTCTAATTCAATTGTGTGGAGCGCATATCAGGTGGGTTTTCTCTGCCGGCTTAAGAGATACACGTGAAACTAAAGCCGATCCTGGGTGCCTAGGGTGCCTGTCATCCAATCCGCACTGAATTTCATTTCTAGCACATAGCCAAAAAATCGCCCCATTGACTTACATTGGAGTGCAGAAAAGGTCATTTTTTCTCGGTCCCTTTAAGAGGTAGGAGTTAAACAAGCTTAGGTCTGCGGTGCCCAGGGGGGACCCCATCCAGCCCACACTGAGTTTCATTCCTACCACCTTAGGAAAAAAAGTCATTATTTTGAGGCTTAGAAGTCATTTCTGCAATTCCCATAGAAAATCAATGGCGTCTCTATTCAATTGTGTGGAGCGCATATCAGGTGGATTTTCTCTGCCGCCTTAAGAGATACACGTGAAACTAAAGCCGATCCTGGGTGCCTAGGGTGCCTGTCATCCAATCCGCACTGAATTTCATTTCTAGCACATAGCCAAAAAATCGCCCCATTGACTTACATTGGAGTGCAGAAAAGGTCATTTTTTCTCGGTCCCTTTAAGAGGTAGGAGTTAAACAAGCTTAGAGTCTGCGGTGCCCAGGGGGGACCCCATCCAGCCCGCACTGAGTTTCATTCCTACCACCTTAGGAAAAAAAGTCATTATTTTGAGGCTTAGAAGTCATTTCTGCAATTCCCATAGAAAATCAACGGCGTCTCTATTCAATTGTGTGGAGCGCATATCAGGTGGGTTTTCTCTGCCGGCTTAAGAGATACACGTGAAACTAAAGCCGATCCTGGGTGCCTAGGGTGCCTGTCATCCAATCCGCACTGAATTTCATTTCTAGCACATAGCCAAAAAATCGCCCCATTGACTTACATTGGAGTGCAGAAAAGGTCATTTTTTCTCGGTCCCTTTAAGAGGTAGGAGTTAAACAAGCTTAGGTCTGCGGTGCCCAGGGGGGACCCCATCCAGCCCGCACTGAGTTTCATTCCTACCACCTTAGGAAAAAAAGTCATTATTTTGAGGCTTAGAAGTCATTTCTGCAATTCCCATAGAAAATCAACGGCGTCTCCAATTCAATTGTGTGGAGCGCATATCAGGTGGGTTTTCTCTGCCGGCTTAAGAGATACACGTGAAACTAAAGCCGATCCTGGGTGCCTAGGGTGCCTGTCATCCAATCCGCACTGAATTTCATTTCTAGCACATAGCCAAAAAATCGCCCCATTGACTTACATTGGAGTGCAGAAAAGGTCATTTTTTCTCGGTCCCTTTAAGAGGTAGGAGTTAAACAAGCTTAGGTCTGCGGTGCCCAGGGGGGACCCCATCCAGCCCGCACTGAGTTTCATTCCTACCACCTTAGGAAAAAAAGTCATTATTTTGAGGCTTAGAAGTCATTTCTGCAATTCCCATAGAAAATCAACGGCGTCTCTAATTCAATTGTGTGGAGCGCATATCAGGTGGGTTTTCTCTGCCGGCTTAAGAGATACACGTGAAACTAAAGCCGATCCTGGGTGCCTAGGGTGCCTGTCATCCAATCCGCACTGAATTTCATTTCTAGCACATAGCCAAAAAATCGCCCCATTGACTTACATTGGAGTGCAGAAAAGGTCATTTTTTCTCGGTCCCTTTAAGAGGTAGGAGTTAAACAAGCTTAGGTCTGCGGTGCCCAGGGGGGACCCCATCCAGCCCGCACTGAGTTTCATTCCTACCACCTTAGGAAAAAAAGTCATTATTTTGAGGCTTAGAAGTCATTTCTGCAATTCCCATAGAAAATCAATGGCGTCTCTATTCAATTGTGTGGAGCGCATATCAGGTGGATTTTCTCTGCCGGCTTAAGAGATACACGTGAAACTAAAGCCGATCCTGGGTGCCTAGGGTGCCTGTCATCCAATCCGCACTGAATTTCATTTCTAGCACATAGCCAAAAAATCGCCCCATTGACTTACATTGGAGTGCAGAAAAGGTCATTTTTTCTCGGTCCCTTTAAGAGGTAGGAGTTAAACAAGCTTAGGTCTGCGGTGCCCAGGGGGGACCCCATCCAGCCCGCACTGAGTTTCATTCCTACCACCTTAGGAAAAAAAGTCATTATTTTGAGGCTTAGAAGTCATTTCTGCAATTCCCATAGAAAATCAACGGCGTCTCTAATTCAATTGTGTGGAGCGCATATCAGGTGGGTTTTCTCTGCCGGCTTAAGAGATACACGTGAAACTAAAGCCGATCCTGGGTGCCTAGGGTGCCTGTCATCCAATCCGCACTGAATTTCATTTCTAGCACATAGCCAAAAAATCGCCCCATTGACTTACATTGGAGTGCAGAAAAGGTCATTTTTTCTCGGTCCCTTTAAGAGGTAGGAGTTAAACAAGCTTAGGTCTGCGGTGCCCAGGGGGGACCCCATCCAGCCCGCACTGAGTTTCATTCCTACCACCTTAGGAAAAAAAGTCATTATTTTGAGGCTTAGAAGTCATTTCTGCAATTCCCATAGAAAATCAACTGGCGTCTCTAATTCAATTGTGTGGAGCGCATATCAGGTGGGATTTTCTCTGCCGGCTTAAGAGATACACGTGAAACTAAAGCCGATCCTGGGTGCCTAGGGTGCCTGTCATCCAATCCGCACTGAATTTCATTTCTAGCACATAGCCAAAAAATCGCCCCATTGACTTACATTGGAGTGCAGAAAAGGTCATTTTTTCTCGGTCCCTTTAAGAGGTAGGAGTTAAACAAGCTTAGGTCTGCGGTGCCCAGGGGGGACCCCATCCAGCCCACACTGAGTTTCATTCCTACCACCTTAGGAAAAAAAAGTCATTATTTTGAGGCTTAGAAGTCATTTCTGCAATTCCCATAGAAAATCAATGGCGTCTCTATTCAATTGTGTGGAGCGCATATCAGGTGGATTTTCTCTGCCGGCTTAAGAGATACACGTGAAACTAAAGCCGATCCTGGGTGCCTAGGGTGCCTGTCATCCAATCCGCACTGAATTTCATTTCTAGCACATAGCCAAAAAATCGCCCCATTGACTTACATTGGAGTGCAGAAAAGGTCATTTTTTCTCGGTCCCTTTAAGAGGTAGGAGTTAAACAAGCTTAGGTCTGCGGTGCCCAGGGGGGACCCCATCCAGCCCACACTGAGTTTCATTCCTACCACCTTAGGAAAAAAAGTCATTATTTTGAGGCTTAGAAGTCATTTCTGCAATTCCCATAGAAAATCAACTGGCGTCTCTAATTCAATTGTGTGGAGCGCATATCAGGTGGATTTTCTCTGCCGGCTTAAGAGATACACGTGAAACTAAAGCCGATCCTGGGTGCCTAGGGTGCCTGTCATCCAATCCGCACTGAATTTCATTTCTAGCACATAGCCAAAAAATCGCCCCATTGACTTACATTGGAGTGCAGAAAATGTCATTTTTTCTCGGTCCCTTTAAGAGGTAGGAGTTAAACAAGCTTAGGTCTGCGGTGCCCAGGGGGGACCCCATCCAGCCCACACTGAGTTTCATTCCTACCACCTTAGGAAAAAAAGTCATTATTTTGAGGCTTAGAAGTCATTTCTGCAATTCCCATAGAAAATCAATGGCGTCTCTATTCAATTGTGTGGAGCGCATATCAGGTGGATTTTCTCTGCCGCCTTAAGAGATACACGTGAAACTAAAGCCGATCCTGGGTGCCTAGGGTGCCTGTCATCCAATCCGCACTGAATTTCATTTCTAGCACATAGCCAAAAAATCGCCCCATTGACTTACATTGGAGTGCAGAAAAGGTCATTTTTTCTCGGTCCCTTTAAGAGGTAGGAGTTAAACAAGCTTAGGTCTGCGGTGCCCAGGGGGGACCCCATCCAGCCCGCACTGAGTTTCATTCCTACCACCTTAGGAAAAAAAGTCATTATTTTGAGGCTTAGAAGTCATTTCTGCAATTCCCATAGAAAATCAACGGCGTCTCTAATTCAATTGTGTGGAGCGCATATCAGGTGGGTTTTCTCTGCCGGCTTAAGAGATACACGTGAAACTAAAGCCGATCCTGGGTGCCTAGGGTGCCTGTCATCCAATCCGCACTGAATTTCATTTCTAGCACATAGCCAAAAAATCGCCCCATTGACTTACATTGGAGTGCAGAAAAGGTCATTTTTTCTCGGTCCCTTTAAGAGGTAGGAGTTAAACAAGCTTAGGTCTGCGGTGCCCAGGGGGGACCCCATCCAGCCCACACTGAGTTTCATTCCTACCACCTTAGGAAAAAAAGTCATTATTTTGAGGCTTAGAAGTCATTTCTGCAATTCCCATAGAAAATCAATGGCGTCTCTATTCAATTGTGTGGAGCGCATATCAGGTGGATTTTCTCTGCCGGCTTAAGAGATACACGTGAAACTAAAGCCGATCCTGGGTGCCTAGGGTGCCTGTCATCCAATCCGCACTGAATTTCATTTCTAGCACATAGCCAAAAAATCGCCCCATTGACTTACATTGGAGTGCAGAAAAGGTCATTTTTTCTCGGTCCCTTTAAGAGGTAGGAGTTAAACAAGCTTAGGTCTGCGGTGCCCAGGGGGGACCCCATCCAGCCCGCACTGAGTTTCATTCCTACCACCTTAGGAAAAAAAGTCATTATTTTGAGGCTTAGAAGTCATTTCTGCAATTCCCATAGAAAATCAACGGCGTCTCTAATTCAATTGTGTGGAGCGCATATCAGGTGGGTTTTCTCTGCCGGCTTAAGAGATACACGTGAAACTAAAGTCGATCCTGGGTGCCTAGGGTGCCTGTCATCCAATCCGCACTGAATTTCATTTCTAGCACATAGCCAAAAAATCGCCCCATTGACTTACATTGGAGTGCAGAAAAGGTCATTTTTTCTCGGTCCCTTTAAGAGGTAGGAGTTAAACAAGCTTAGGTCTGCGGTGCCCAGGGGGGACCCCATCCAGCCCGCACTGAGTTTCATTCCTACCACCTTAGGAAAAAAAGTCATTATTTTGAGGCTTAGAAGACATTTCTGCAATTCCCATAGAAAATCAATGGCGTCTCTATTCAATTGTGTGGAGCGCATATCAGGTGGATTTTCTCTGCCGGCTTAAGAGATACACGTGAAACTAAAGCCGATCCTGGGTGCCTAGGGTGCCTGTCATCCAATCCGCACTGAATTTCATTTCTAGCACATAGCCAAAAAATCGCCCCATTGACTTACATTGGAGTGCAGAAAAGGTCATTTTTTCTCGGTCCCTTTAAGAGGTAGGAGTTAAACAAGCTTAGGTCTGCGGTGCCCAGGGGGGACCCCATCCAGCCCGCACTGATTTTCATTCCTACCACCTTAGGAAAAAAAGTCATTATTTTGAGGCTTAGAAGTCATTTCTGCAATTCCCATAGAAAATCAACGGCGTCTCTAATTCAATTGTGTGGAGCGCATATCAGGTGGGTTTTCTCTGCCGGCTTAAGAGATACACGTGAAACTAAAGCCGATCCTGGGTGCCTAGGGTGCCTGTCATCCAATCCGCACTGAATTTCATTTCTAGCACATAGCCAAAAAATCGCCCCATTGACTTACATTGGAGTGCAGAAAAGGTCATTTTTTCTCGGTCCCTTTAAGAGGTAGGAGTTAAACAAGCTTAGGTCTGCGGTGCCCAGGGGGGACCCCATCCAGCCCGCACTGAGTTTCATTCCTACCACCTTAGTAAAAAAAGTCATTATTTTGAGGCTTAGAAGTCATTTCTGCAATTCCCATAGAAAATCAACGGCGGGGGCGTGGCTTGGCGCGCTTCATGGACGATTGCTGCTGAGGAGTGCTCCGTCCAAGGCCGTAGCAAACCGACGAGACTGAGCTGTCATGCCGGACACAAAGAAGATCAGCAAGCAGGGCAAGAAAAAAGAAAGCCCCAAGATCAGACCGGGAGCTCCGGAGGCTGATCTGCATAAGCTGGGAGAGGAGAACGGCACCAGAGCCAGCTGCAGCGCCTCGCGGCAGGAGCCGGCGGCCATCTTGCTAGAGGCACAGATACAGGAAGTGTCAGGGACACAAAGAACGGAGTCTCCGGTCCCTCCACCGAGCTGTGCAACAGTGAGTAGTGACCAAAGGGGTCCCCAACAAGCTCCGCAGAGTTCGGATTGCCGGGCGGTTTGCGTCACTGACGGAGGGGGAATCCCCACACAGTATAAGAGCCGGGCGGCCATCTTGGAGGGGGCACAGGGAGCAGTATAGCACAGAGCTCCCCATGCATAAGGGGTCAGAGACGGCACTGAGTGCCACTGCTGCAAATATGACCCCACATACACTCCCAAAAGCCCCCCAGACCCCAGAAGGATACAATCCAAACCATAATTTGGGTCTTAGGAGCCACACACTAGCTGAACAGGTGGCCATCTTGGGAGAGGCAAAGCAGCCCCATGTGAGGATAACAGCCATCCATGATCACAATAAAGATATCATAGCTTTACCCCAGGATAAATTTGATGAGGGGAAACAGAAGCTAGCTCTAACTACACATCCCTCCTTAAAAGCAAAGGACAGAGACCCGCAAGGGACCTTACTGGTCAAATGGGAACCTCAGAAAGTAGCAAGTCCCACCAACCAGAACTCCAAACACCTGAAACAAGCAGACATCACACAAGAGTCTACTTCCACTTACAATCCCCTGACTCCTAAAACTGAAAATATATTATTCGCTTTTAATACAAAGGACCCAGGTCCACCAGATTCAGGAATAAATATGCCATCACCCAAGACCACTTCCAGACAAATACCTCAATCTAGGGAAATGCAAAACACTTATATGGTAGCCCCAATACCGTCTGATTTGGTAGGCTCCGAACTAGGAAGTAACGCAAAAGATAACCTCATAGACGTTAACCATGCAGAAATACAACCGTTACAGAAAAAAAGAGCGCAGGAATCAGACAGCTCAGATGGCTCCACAACACCATTAGATTCAGATTACGAACCACTTCAACCGAACAAAAAGAAGATGCTAAAGACCCCTAAAAAACATCACATGAATAGATTACCATCTTCAGCCAACAACTCAACATCTGAAGACATGTCAGCATCCTCAGATGACTCAGTGATCCACAACCCTTCAGCAACCAGCCCAAAACGCACAATTCCTACAGAGAGTGCTATGCAAGCTTTACAAGGTCACCCCGAGCTTCAAGCTCTATTAGCGCTAATTCCATCCAAACAGGATTTATGCAATTTAGCTTCAGACCTTAAAGCCACATGGCAAAAGGACCTCTCTGTGGTGAACAAAAAAGTTTCGGTGTTGGAAAATAAATCGTCTATTCTTGAAAAAACACAAAGTAAACAAGAGATCCAGATTAAAGAGCTTATCAACTGTACCGAATCTCTTAAATTATCCCAAAAAATGATCACCCTTAGGCTTGATGATGTTGAAAACAGAAGCCGCAGAAATAATATCAGAATAAGGGGAGTCCCAGAAGAAATCCGAACAGCTGACCTATATAGCGCAACCACTTCAATTTTTAACAAGATCTTAGAAAGGCCTCAGGACATCTTATATTGAGTTAGACAGGGTGCACAGGGCACTCAAACCCAGAGGGAAGGATTCTAAAAGACCAAGGGACATAATATGCCGCGTCCACTTCTATCTACTTAAAGAAGAGATAATGAGGAGGGCAAAGGATATTCGGGACATAGACTTCAATGGTCATAAAATATATCTCTTTACCGACCTCTCTCTCCTAACGCTGCTGGCAGAGAGCAGCACTCAAACCTCTGACCCAGGCACTACAGGATCGCAAACACGTATACAAATGGGGCTTCCCATTTTCGCTATCGGTTAGAACCCCGAGAGGTCCTATCACGCTAAGTGAACCAAAGGAACTTCCGAACTTTCTCAAAGCTCTGAACCTACCCACATTGTATCTGCCAGAATGGTGCGAATTACATGAAACAATGGTCCTTCCACCACCCAGATACTATACACAACCCTCAGAAGGTACTTCAAGAGACGCCACAAAGATGACTCAACAGCCACTGCCGCAAAGAGACAGAAAGAAGACATACCTAGGAGGAAAAGATCACAGACCAGAGACTGCCTCTAACACTTAAGCAATCTCCTTTCTAAGCTTAATCCTTTTTCCCTACAACTAACTAAGCAGGTTTTTGATACAGTTTGTATTCAATGATATCTTCATATGTTTATATGTTTCCCTAGGGGCCTGACTTTTGATACCCAGAGGCTCAATCCAATATATCACTCTAGTGAGTCCTTACCTCCTCCTTCCGTGTATACACGGTGATTCCACTCTAACACAGCCACCACATTAAGGGCCCATCGCTACGCCCTTGCCACATAGATTACTCACATAGTCCGAAACAACGATTTAGCCCAACATTCTAGTCTCACACGCTTTATACAGAAGATGACACAGCTTGGCCGGGATACCCGAGGCAGTTTCCTTTCCGTGTGACCCGACAACCCGCACCTCCAGTAGTTAGTCTTGACTAGCAAGACTTAGTGACAGTATTAACACTATTGTAGTCCCCAGGCGTTACTGTTAGAGAATACGCTTTTTTTTTTTTTTTTTACTTTAGTTAGTTTGTATACTCCACATAACTAGACCAGTTTCAATTACGCAGTAACATAGTATAAGATTGATATTATTGTGACTTTATCTGGTTTAGGTTCTAGTTACTCAAAGCTTTAACCCTTTGTTTATTACTTTTTCTCCCTTTACCCTAGCCTTTCCTTTCTTACCCTAACCCCTTCCCAGACCTCATCCCCGCCCAGGAAGCGGAGTTGATCTGCAAGACCTTCGACATTACCTGAGCATACAGATCTAGACTTATCAGAGATATATCTACGAAGAAACGATAACCTCCAAACTGTAAGTGAACACACTCACGCAATACAACATGGCCGAGGTTACATTCAGCTCATTGAACGCCAATGGGCTCAATGTACCGGAGAAGCGCTCCAATACTCTATACTCGCTTCACAAAAAAAATGCACAAATAATTTTCCTTCAAGAAACACATTTCAAAACACATAAAATTCCTGACCTCACAAAAAACAGGTATTACCCCACCTGGTTCCACTCCACCTCAGAACACAAGAAGGCAAAAGGTGCCTCTATTGGCATTCACAGAAACCTTCCCCACACAATCCTAGATTCTAAAATTGACCCGGAAGCTAGGTTTGTGTTTTTAAATTGCAAAATTGCGGAGAAAACACTCACCCTAGCGAGCGTGTATGCCCCTAACCAAGATCAAGTGGACTTCCTTATAAGCCTACTCAAAGACCTAGCCAGTTTCGCCAAAGGGGACATCATACTGGGTGGAGACCTTAACATCCCCCTTAATCCTTTGACAGATACATCCACAGGCAAAACTAAAATAGCACACAGAAAGATTAGGGCCCTACAAAACGCACTAGGAGAACTCAGACTATTTGATACCTGGAAAATCACCAACCCCACATTAAAAGACTTCACTCATTATTCAGCACCAACAAATACCTATAGCAGAATAGACTATATATTAGCATCTCATTCTGTCCTAAACACCATAAAAAATTCCTCAATTGGCAATTCCTTCCTCTCAGATCACGCCCCAGTCCACACCACCTTTAACTTACTACCCAATAAGACTTTCACAGCCACATGGAGACTAAATGAATCTCTATTAGAGGACCTAGTATGTGCAAGGGCTCTAGAAAGCGCCTTCGACATCTTTAAAGAATCACATGAATCAGACCCTACAGCCGAGACTTTCAAGTGGGAAGCCTTTAAGGCGTCCACAAGGGGAGTCCTTATATCTCAGGGTGCGAGATTGAAAAGGGAGAACGCGAACCAACTAAATAATTTATTCAATAAATTACAAAAATTGGAGTCTGCCCATAAGGAATCATTACGCAAACAAACCCTGTTGGAACTCAACGAAGTCCGTTGCAAAATAAAAGATATCTTACATAAACAGTATAGTAGGACAGTTCAGATCTGTGGGAAGTTATTTTATACATACAGTAACAGGCCCAGTAAGCTTTTAGCCAACGCCCTCAAAACTAAAAATAGGACAAACACCATCCCCTCCATTAAGACGAAGGAGGGAAAATTAACTTACAACACCACAGAAATTTCAAGGATTTTCAAAAATTTCTATGACAACCTTTACCAATTACCCACTCCGGAACATTCACGAACCCAAACCCACCCCCAGCGAACTGACAAACTTATAGATTACATCAACAAAACCGCACTACCCACCATCCCCTTAGAATTTAGAGCAAAATTAGAAGAACCATTCACAATTGAGGAAATTGAAAGGATCATTAAAAATCTCCCCAATGGGAAAAGCCCAGGACCAGACGGCTACACAGCAGCCTTCTACAAGAAATTTCCAAATACAATTACCCCCCTACTGGTGAAATTGTTTAATTCAATATCGGACACACAAAAATTTGCCCCAGCCTTTTTAGAGGCCTTCATTACGGTAATTCCAAAAGAGGGGAAAGACCCAAACTCCTGCGGAAACTACAGACCCATATCACTCCTGAACATAGATGCAAAGATTTTTGCGAAAGCGATAGCTAACAGACTATCAGGACTCCTCGAACCCCTAGTCGATCCGGATCAAGTGGGCTTTGTCCCCAATAGGGAGGCAAGGGACAACACTCTCAGAGCCTTTGCACTCGCCAATTATGCCCACAACAAGAAGCTCCAAACTGTAATGCTCGCGCTTGACGCAGAAAAGGCCTTCGACCGGATCGACTGGGGGTTCATGGAAGCAACCCTAACACAAATTGGAATAGGCCCTATTCTACTTAATAGAATTAAAGCCCTCTACAACAATCCACAAGCCAAAATTAAAATTAATGGTACTCTCTCCGAAACAATTCATATTAAAAATGGAACCCGACAAGGCTGCCCCCTTTCCCCCCTACTTTACATCCTATGCATGGAACATTTACTTAACGCAATAAGGAGGAATCCTGACATTGGTGGCATTCAGGTAGGGAATAGAAGACACATCTGCTCAGCTTATGCTGATGACTTGCTACTTTTTCTCACGAAACCACATATTTCTCTTCCCTCCTTGCTTGTCACCATTAAGGAATTTTCGTTCTTTAGCAATTACAAATTAAATCTTAAAAAATGCGAAGCCCTCTGCATAGCGACCACAGACGAATTAAAAGCCACCTTGAAAGAGAACTTCCAGTTCAAATGGAACGACTCATCGCTCAGCTATCTAGGCACACATATTACTACCTCACCAAAAGACATCATAAAGAAAAATTTCACACCATTACTTAACAGAATTAGAGAAGATCTACGGCAATGGGACAAAAAGGACCTCTCTTTAGTGGGTAGGATCAACACTATAAAGATGAATATTATACCGAGAATCCTATATCTTTTCCAGACAGTACCAACAGTCCTGACCAATACCTACCTGAATAAAATAAACACAATGTTTTCTAAATTCGTATGGTCAAACAAGCCTCCAAGGATCGCTGTCAGAACACTTATAAGACCAAAACTGGAGGGAGGCTTGGCCTTTCCAAGTTGTAAATTATACTACTGGGCTGCAGTCTTGACTAGAGTCATTGACTGCTTTCAACACAGGCAAAAGAAGCTCTGGGTCAACTTAGAGTCTGCAATTACCAACTTTGATCCGACAGCAATCCTATGGACAGCCACAGAAACTCTCAAAATGTACAAAGCCCTTTCATCCTCCCCCATAAGTGCTTCGATTTTAGCATTAGCAAACTCCTCAACACCCCCTTGCAACACACAATTCCAGATAAACGGTCCCCTCACTCCCTTAGGGAACAATTATTGTTTCCTCCCGGCACTCCACAAACAAAACTTCCTAGGGATTCCAACAGACGTGGGTGTCACCTTTCATTCACTTATAAAAAAAGGTGAAATTGGTTCCTTAGAGGACCTTCCCTATAGGGATGAAAGGAAACACTTACATAGACGGGACATTGACCACCAATATGCCCAACTCATTGCTTTCTTCGGAAGGCAAAAGGACTTACTACAGCTAAATAGAGGTCTTTTGCCTTTTGAAAAACTCTGTGCCTCTGGCTCCCCCACTGCAAAAGCGATCTCGAAAATATACAACCTCCTTCTGGACGATGAGTTCAATACACCTCCCGACTATCTGAGCAGTTGGGAAAAAGAAATCAAAACTTCCTTCTCCACAGATGAGATAAGTATGGCCTTTTACATGGCTCACAAGACCTCGATATCCTGCAGCATCCAAGAGAGAAATTTTAAACTTCTCTCTAGGTGGTACACAGTTCCACCCAAGATAGCTAGAATGTACCCAGCTGCAGACGATACCTGCTGGAGGTGTGGGAAAGCCAGAGGCACCATGCTACATACATGGTGGACATGCGCCGCCTTACAAGGCTTTTGGTCTGCAATAATCTCCTCCTCCAATCTAATACTGGATCACAAGATTGCCAACACTCCTCAACAAGCCCTTTTATCCATGATCCCTGGTCATAAACACATCTACAAAAGCTCAATTGTGGGATTCCTGCTGGTCGCTGCCAGGACAGTTCTGGCCAGAAAATGGAAGTCCACAAGTCCACCTACACTGAAAGAGTGGATTGAGGAAGTAGACAAAATCCACAGGTTGGAGGAACTGGTTTCCTCAGACCTACACAATAACAAGAACTTTGTTAACAAATGGAGGAATTGGATTGCCTTCAAGGAATCTCCCTCGTTCCACTCTCTCAACATATATTAGAACATTTATCTATCTAACTACAGACCAGGCACGAAAACTTGCAGCACTTCGCTGTAAATTTTTCACTGAATGGAGGCTCAAGGTGATGTCGAAGGTTCCCTTGGCCATGTAAGTCATCTTTCCCCATAAATACCAAGACTCAGCTTTGGTCTTTGTAAATAGATGGACATCAGACAGAGGACTCCGCTCTCCACCTTCCCATCCTCCCCCTACTCCACCCTCCTGACATATCCTATCCCTACGTACCTCCCCGTAATTCCTATGTCCCTTGTTTCGTTTTACTGTTACTATTAAAAAATTTAACTAAATGTTGAACTATTACTAGATACACAATGGATAATAGCTTTATCTTTCCTTTGTTTCAATAAAATATAAATTTGTAAGAAAATCAACGGCGTCTCTAATTCAATTGTGTGGAGCGCATATCAGGTGGGTTTTCTCTGCCGGCTTAAGAGATACACGTGAAACTAATGCCGATCCTGGGTGCCTAGGGTGCCTGTCATCCAATCCGCACTGAATTTCATTTCTAGCACATAGCCAAAAAATCGCCCCATTGACTTACATTGGAGTGCAGAAAAGGTCATTTTTTCTCGGTCCCTTTAAGAGGTAGGAGTTAAACAAGCTTAGGTCTGCGGTGCCCAGGGGGGACCCCATCCAGCCCACACTGAGTTTCATTCCTACCACCTTAGGAAAAAAAAGTCATTATTTTGAGGCTTAGAAGTCATTTCTGCAATTCCCATAGAAAATCAATGGCGTCTCTATTCAATTGTGTGGAGCGCATATCAGGTGGATTTTCTCTGCCGGCTTAAGAGATACACGTGAAACTAAAGCCGATCCTGGGTGCCTAGGGTGCCTGTCATCCAATCCGCACTGAATTTCATTTCTAGCACATAGCCAAAAAATCGCCCCATTGACTTACATTGGAGTGCAGAAAAGGTCATTTTTTCTCGGTCCCTTTAAGAGGTAGGAGTTAAACAAGCTTAGGTCTGCGGTGCCCAGGGGGGACCCCATCCAGCCCGCACTGATTTTCATTCCTACCACCTTAGGAAAAAAAGTCATTATTTTGAGGCTTAGAAGTCATTTCTGCAATTCCCATAGAAAATCAACGGCGTCTCTAATTCAATTGTGTGGAGCGCATATCAGGTGGGTTTTCTCTGCCGGCTTAAGAGATACACGTGAAACTAAAGCCGATCCTGGGTGCCTAGGGTGCCTGTCATCCAATCCGCACTGAATTTCATTTCTAGCACATAGCCAAAAAATCGCCAAAATTGACTTACATTGGAGTGCAGAAAAGGTCATTTTTTCTCGGTCCCTTTAAGAGGTAGGAGTTAAACAAGCTTAGGTCTGCGGTGCCCAGGGGGGACCCCATCCAGCCCGCACTGAGTTTCATTCCTACCACCTTAGGAAAAAAAGTCATTATTTTGAGGCTTAGAAGTCATTTCTGCAATTCCCATAGAAAATCAACGGCGTCTCTAATTCAATTGTGTGGAGCGCATATCAGGTGGGTTTTCTCTGCCGGCTTAAGAGATACACGTGAAACTAATGCCGATCCTGGGTGCCTAGGGTGCCTGTCATCCAATCCGCACTGAATTTCATTTCTAGCACATAGCCAAAAAATCGCCCCATTGACTTACATTGGAGTGCAGAAAAGGTCATTTTTTCTCGGTCCCTTTAAGAGGTAGGAGTTAAACAAGCTTAGGTCTGCGGTGCCCAGGGGGGACCCCATCCAGCCCGCACTGAGTTTCATTCCTACCACCTTAGGAAAAAAAAGTCATTATTTTGAGGCTTAGAAGTCATTTCTGCAATTCCCATAGAAAATCAATGGCGTCTCTATTCAATTGTGTGGAGCGCATATCAGGTGGATTTTCTCTGCCGGCTTAAGAGATACACGTGAAACTAAAGCCGATCCTGGGTGCCTAGGGTGCCTGTCATCCAATCCGCACTGAATTTCATTTCTAGCACATAGCCAAAAAATCGCCCCATTGACTTACATTGGAGTGCAGAAAAGGTCATTTTTTCTCGGTCCCTTTAAGAGGTAGGAGTTAAACAAGCTTAGGTCTGCGGTGCCCAGGGGGGACCCCATCCAGCCCACACTGAGTTTCATTCCTACCACCTTAGGAAAAAAAGTCATTATTTTGAGGCTTAGAAGTCATTTCTGCAATTCCCATAGAAAATCAATGGCGTCTCTATTCAATTGTGTAGAGCGCATATCAGGTGGATTTTCTCTGCCGCCTTAAGAGATACACGTGAAACTAAAGCCGATCCTGGGTGCCTAGGGTGCCTGTCATCCAATCCGCACTGAATTTCATTTCTAGCACATAGCCAAAAAATCGCCCCATTGACTTACATTGGAGTGCAGAAAAGGTCATTTTTTCTCGGTCCCTTTAAGAGGTAGGAGTTAAACAAGCTTAGGTCTGCGGTGCCCAGGGGGGACCCCATCCAGCCCACACTGAGTTTCATTCCTACCACCTTAGGAAAAAAAGTCATTATTTTGAGGCTTAGAAGTCATTTCTGCAATTCCCATAGAAAATCAATGGCGTCTCTATTCAATTGTGTGGAGCGCATATCAGGTGGATTTTCTCTGCCGCCTTAAGAGATACACGTGAAACTAAAGCCGATCCTGGGTGCCTAGGGTGCCTGTCATCCAATCCGCACTGAATTTCATTTCTAGCACATAGCCAAAAAATCGCCCCATTGACTTACATTGGAGTGCAGAAAAGGTCATTTTTTCTCGGTCCCTTTAAGAGGTAGGAGTTAAACAAGCTTAGGTCTGCGGTGCCCAGGGGGGACCCCATCCAGCCCACACTGAGTTTCATTCCTACCACCTTAGGAAAAAAAGTCATTATTTTGAGGCTTAGAAGTCATTTCTGCAATTCCCATAGAAAATCAATGGCGTCTCTATTCAATTGTGTGGAGCGCATATCAGGTGGATTTTCTCTGCCGCCTTAAGACATACACGTGAAACTAAAGCCGATCCTGGGTGCCTAGGGTGCCTGTCATCCAATCCGCACTGAATTTCATTTCTAGCACATAGCCAAAAAATCGCCCCATTGACTTACATTGGAGTGCAGAAAAGGTCATTTTTTCTCGGTCCCTTTAAGAGGTAGGAGTTAAACAAGCTTAGGTCTGCGGTGCCCAGGGGGGACCCCATCCAGCCCACACTGAGTTTCATTCCTACCACCTTAGGAAAAAAAGTCATTATTTTGAGGCTTAGAAGTCATTTCTGCAATTCCCATAGAAAATCAATGGCGTCTCTATTCAATTGTGTGGAGCGCATATCAGGTGGATTTTCTCTGCCGCCTTAAGAGATACACGTGAAACTAAAGCCGATCCTGGGTGCTTAGGGTGCCTGTCATCCAATCCGCACTGAATTTCATTTCTAGCACATAGCCAAAAAATCGCCCCATTGACTTACATTGGAGTGCAGAAAAGGTCATTTTTTCTCGGTCCCTTTAAGAGGTAGGAGTTAAACAAGCTTAGGTCTGCGGTGCCCAGGGGGGACCCCATCCAGCCCACACTGAGTTTCATTCCTACCACCTTAGGAAAAAAAGTCATTATTTTGAGGCTTAGAAGTCATTTCTGCAATTCCCATAGAAAATCAATGGCGTCTCTATTCAATTGTGTGGAGCGCATATCAGGTGGATTTTCTCTGCCGCCTTAAGAGATACACGTGAAACTAAAGCCGATCCTGGGTGCCTAGGGTGCCTGTCATCCAATCCGCACTGAATTTCATTTCTAGCACATAGCCAAAAAATCGCCCCATTGACTTACATTGGAGTGCAGAAAAGGTCATTTTTTCTCGGTCCCTTTAAGAGGTAGGAGTTAAACAAGCTTAGAGTCTGCGGTGCCCAGGGGGGACCCCATCCAGCCCGCACTGAGTTTCATTCCTACCACCTTAGGAAAAAAAGTCATTATTTTGAGGCTTAGAAGTCATTTCTGCAATTCCCATAGAAAATCAACGGCGTCTCTATTCAATTGTGTGGAGCGCATATTAGGTGGGTTTTCTCTGCCGGCCTTAAGAGATACACATGAAACTAAAGCCGATCCTGGGTGCCTAGGGTGCCTGTCATCCAATCCGCACTGCATTTCATTTCTAGCACATAGCCAAAAAATCGCCCCATTGACTTACATTGGAGTGCAGAAAAGGTCATTTTTTCTCGGTCCCTTTAAGAGGTAGGAGTTAAACAAGCTTAGGTCTGCGGTGCCCAAGGGGGACCCCATCCAGCCCGCACTGAGTTTCATTCCTACCACCTTAGGAAAAAAAGTCATTATTTTGAGGCTTAGAAGTCATTTCTGCAATTCCCATAGAAAATCAACTGGCGTCTCTAATTCAATTGTGTGGAGCGCATATCAGGTGGATTTTCTCTGCCGCCTTAAGAGATACACGTGAAACTAAAGCCGATCCTGGGTGCCTAGGGTGCCTGTCATCCAATCCGCACTGAATTTCATTTCTAGCACATAGCCAAAAAATCGCCCCATTGACTTACATTGGAGTGCAGAAAAGGTCATTTTTTCTCGGTCCCTTTAAGAGGTAGGAGTTAAACAAGCTTAGAGTCTGCGGTGCCCAGGGGGGACCCCATCCAGCCCACACTGAGTTTCATTCCTACCACCTTAGGAAAAAAAGTCATTATTTTGAGGCTTAGAAGTCATTTCTGCAATTCCCATAGAAAATCAATGGCGTCTCTATTCAATTGTGTGGAGCGCATATCAGGTGGGATTTTCTCTGCCGCCTTAAGAGATACACGTGAAACTAAAGCCGATCCTGGGTGCCTAGGGTGCCTGTCATCCAATCCGCACTGAATTTCATTTCTAGCACATAGCCAAAAAATCGCCCCATTGACTTACATTGGAGTGCAGAAAAGGTCATTTTTTCTCGGTCCCTTTAAGAGGTAGGAGTTAAACAAGCTTAGGTCTGCGGTGCCCAGGGGGGACCCCATCCAGCCCGCACTGAGTTTCATTCCTACCACCTTAGGAAAAAAAGTCATTATTTTGAGGCTTAGAAGTCATTTCTGCAATTCCCATAGAAAATCAACGGCGTCTCTAATTCAATCGTGTGGAGCGCATATCAGGTGGGTTTTCTCTGCCGGCTTAAGAGATACACGTGAAACTAAAGCCGATCCTGGGTGCCTAGGGTGCCTGTCATCCAATCCGCACTGAATTTCATTTCTAGCACATAGCCAAAAAATCGCCCCATTGACTTACATTGGAGTGCAGAAAAGGTCATTTTTTCTCGGTCCCTTTAAGAGGTAGGAGTTAAACAAGCTTAGGTCTGCGGTGCCCAGGGGGGACCCCATCCAGCCCACACTGAGTTTCATTCCTACCACCTTAGGAAAAAAAGTCATTATTTTGAGGCTTAGAAGTCATTTCTGCAATTCCCATAGAAAATCAATGGCGTCTCTATTCAATTGTGTGGAGCGCATATCAGGTGGATTTTCTCTGCCGCCTTAAGAGATACACGTGAAACTAAAGCCGATCCTGGGTGCCTAGGGTGCCTGTCATCCAATCCGCACTGAATTTCATTTCTAGCACATAGCCAAAAAATCGCCCCATTGACTTACATTGGAGTGCAGAAAAGGTCATTTTTTCTCGGTCCCTTTAAGAGGTAGGAGTTAAACAAGCTTAGAGTCTGCGGTGCCCAGGGGGGACCCCATCCAGCCCGCACTGAGTTTCATTCCTACCACCTTAGGAAAAAAAGTCATTATTTTGAGGCTTAGAAGTCATTTCTGCAATTCCCATAGAAAATCAACGGCGTCTCTAATTCAATTGTGTGGAGCGCATATCAGGTGGGTTTTCTCTGCCGGCTTAAGAGATACACGTGAAACTAAAGCCGGTCCTGGGTGCCTAGGGTGCCTGTCATCCAATCCGCACTGAATTTCATTTCTAGCACATAGCCAAAAAATCGCCCCATTGACTTACATTGGAGTGCAGAAAAGGTCATTTTTTCTCGGTCCCTTTAAGAGGTAGGAGTTAAACAAGCTTAGGTCTGCGGTGCCCAGGGGGGACCCCATCCAGCCCACACTGAGTTTCATTCCTACCACCTTTGGAAAAAAAGTCATTATTTTGAGGCTTAGAAGTCATTTCTGCAATTCCCATAGAAAATCAATGGCGTCTCTATTCAATTGTGTGGAGCGCATATCAGGTGGATTTTCTCTGCCGCCTTAAGAGATACACGTGAAACTAAAGCCGATCCTGGGTGCCTAGGGTGCCTGTCATCCAATCCGCACTGAATTTCATTTCTAGCACATAGCCAAAAAATCGCCCCATTGACTTACATTGGAGTGCAGAAAAGGTCATTTTTTCTCGGTCCCTTTAAGAGGTAGGAGTTAAACAAGCTTAGAGCTGCGGTGCCCAGGGGGGACCCCATCCAGCCCGCACTGAGTTTCATTCCTACCACCTTAAGAAAAAAAGTCATTATTTTGAGGCTTAGAAGTCATTTCTGCGGGGGGGCGTGGCCTGCGCTCGAGGAGTTCGGACGTGTCCTGCTTGAGCTCCGGCTTCTCTGGCATTAAACAGCAGTTGTGTCGTGCGGATTTTATCTGTTCCTGTCCTGGGGGCTCCTGACCGACTCCCTCTTCCTCCAAGATGCCCACAACCTCGAGGAAAGCTTCAGCAGCGGCGCGGAGAAAGGCACAGTCTTCTCTCCCGACGGCCGCAAAGAAGCAAGATGGCGCCGGCTCGGCTTTTGCTTCGTGGCTGGACACCTTGGGCACGGAGGTACACGCAGTGTGGCAGGCTTCTCTGTCCCCTGAGCCCACCGCCCGGCATCGAGAGATATCAGCTCCTGCTCTCACATCTTCCCGGGCGGCTAGGAGGAGAAACCGGAGAATCAGGAACACAGGCTTAGATTCTCCTCGGCCGGATCCGGCAGATGCACGTCAGCAACAGCATCGTTTCTCCCCGGTGCTAGAGCCTCCATCAGCCTCTTCTCCTCTCCATCCCAAGACTCCTGCGGGCTCCTGTGCTTCTTCCATTGCGGATCTCTCCCTGCTTTTTACCGACAAAGGTACTTGTTGTGAGATTGCAGCTTCCGAGCAACCTCCTCCGGCAGCATCTCTGCCCACTCCTTTAGCGCCTGCTCCTGAGAAGGGCGCTGCGGAGATCGGCGTACTTTCACCGCTGGCTCCAGAATTCCGCAGTGTACGTGCCCTGGGCGAGGAACTACCCAGCTTAGTTCGTCCTTCTCAGCCTGGTACCGTAACGCTTACTTCTACTTCATGCCATCAATTTTCCTCGCCAGCGTCTGCTGCTATTAATGTTTTGAGCTCTCCTATACTGGTGGAGGTAAAGCGGGACACTGACAATTGCTTGGACCGTGTGTCCCAGGTGTTAGCTCCTCAACTTAAAGAATGGCTCATACTGTTCAGAGATTCTCTGCTTGCTGGATTGGACCGTTTTTTTTCTTCCCTGTCTTCCCCGGTGAGGGCGGTGGATGACAGGGCTCTTATAGCTGAATTAAAACTGAGCGAAACCATCGTGGCCCACAATGCTCTAGCAGAAACGTGCCAAAAATTGGAGGAGGAAGTGCATTTATTGAAAGTTAAGACTGCGATGCAGGAAGATTTTAACAGGCGAAATAACCTTAAGTTCCGCAATATTCCGGAATCTGTTACCTCTTTAGAACTACCTACCTACCTCCAATCGCTTATCAAACGCACTTTGCCTAATGTTCCTAACCGAGAACTAATGATCGACTGGGCAAGGAGAATCCCTAGGCCCCAGCACCTTCCTTCCACTGTTCCTAGGGACATTATTGCGCGGGTGCACTTTCTTCCTGTGAAAAACTCGCTACTGCAGGCGTTAAGGGGAGGCGCAAAATTGTCTGATATCCATCAAGGCATCGAGGTATATGCGGACCTTTCACCGGGGACCCTTCGGGCTCGCAAAACTTATGCTGCCCTCACTAGATCACTCAGAGACAGGAACATTGCTTATAAATGGTTTAACTCCGCACACTTGTTAATTACGCATGGCCAGTCTACACACCACGTTACGAATTTAGAAGATGGACTTCGCCTACTCAACTCCTGGAACATTGAGTGACTTTTCTACTGAATGGACACGTTGCCGGCTCCTCGCTAGGCTGGACTCTCTATCCCCCCAATGCTCTCTCCAGTCGTATTTGCTTCTCGGCATTACGACGTGGGTCCTGATAGCATTTTCTTGCTTAATTTTTTTATCAGAAAATTATAATTATATCCCCGCATTGTGGCCTATACCCATTATACGTTGTTTAGCGTCCTACACTTTCACTTTCTACGCCTGCCTTATTTTTCCAATAACATATACAGTGTTAGATGTACTTATTCCATATAGGGCCACTAGTATTTGGTGTTATTTTCCCTAGCAAACGTTGTCTTCTGTATGTTTGTTTGTTTCATGTTACATATTACTGGTCCTTTGAAGTTTGTGTATGTATAAGACATTGTATGAGCGGTATCCAGCGTCTTAGGATTATTTACCTTGCAACTGTTCCTAGTCTACACTTGCCCGCTTTTCCATACATTAGGGCCACAGGTATTTGGTGATATTTTCCCTAGCAAACGTTGTCTTCTGTATGTTTGTTTGTTTTTATGTTGCATATTACTGGTCCTTTGATGTTTTGTGTATGCATAACACACTGTCTGAGCGGTATCCAGCGTCTTAGGACTATTTACCTTGCAACTGTTTCTAGAATACATTTGCCCGCTTTTTCCTATATGTTTGACTAGCAGCATGCTACCACGTTTCCAATATACCTACCACTTACTGTGCCCACCAGCTTCTTATTATCATTGTTATACTGTTACATTGTATCAATATTTTATTGGTGGTTGTTATGCTTTTCTTACTGCGACTTGTTATAACTCTCTTTGTATTTTACCAGCTTACCGTATGTAAAAAACATTTTTTGAAAAATTGTACTAATAAAAACTTATTGAAACAGAAGTCATTTCTGCAATTCCCATAGAAAATCAACGGCGTCTCTATTCAATTGTGTGGAGCGCATATCAGGTGGGTTTTCTCTGCCGGCTTAAGAGATACACATGAAACTAAAGCCGATCCTGGGTGCCTAGGGTGCCTGTCATCCAATCCGCACTGAATTTCATTTCTAGCACATAGCCAAAAAATCGCCCCATTGACTTACATTGGAGTGCAGAAAAGGTCATTTTTTCTCGGTCCCTTTAAGAGGTAGGAGTTAAACAAGCTTAGGTCTGCGGTGCCCAGGGGGGACCCCATCCAGCCCGCACTGAGTTTCATTCCTACCACCTTAGGAAAAAAAGTCATTATTTTGAGGCTTAGAAGTCATTTCTGCAATTCCCATAGAAAATCAACGGCGTCTCTAATTCAATTGTGTGGAGCGCATATCAGGTGGGCTTTCTCTGCCGGCTTAAGAGATACACGTGAAACTAAAGCCGATCCTGGGTGCCTAGGGTGCCTGTCATCCAATCCGCACTGAATTTCATTTCTAGCACATAGCCAAAAAATCGCCCCATTGACTTACATTGGAGTGCAGAAAAGGTCATTTTTTCTCGGTCCCTTTAAGAGGTAGGAGTTAAACAAGCTTAGGTCTGCGGTGCCCAGGGGGGACCCCATCCAGCCCACACTGAGTTTCATTCCTACCACCTTAGGAAAAAAAGTCATTATTTTGAGGCTTAGAAGACATTTCTGCAATTCCCATAGAAAATCAATGGCGTCTCTATTCAATTGTGTGGAGCGCATATCAGGTGGGTTTTCTCTGCCGGCTTAAGAGATACACGTGAAACTAAAGCCGATCCTGGGTGCCTAGGGTGCCTGTCATCCAATCCGCACTGAATTTCATTTCTAGCACATAGCCAAAAAATCGCCCCATTGACTTACATTGGAGTGCAGAAAAGGTCATTTTTTCTCGGTCCCTTTAAGAGGTAGGAGTTAAACAAGCTTAGGTCTGCGGTGCCCAGGGGGGACCCCATCCAGCCCACACTGAGTTTCATTCCTACCACCTTAGGAAAAAAAGTCATTATTTTGAGGCTTAGAAGTCATTTCTGCAATTCCCATGGAAAATCAATGGCGTCTCTATTCAATTGTGTGGAGCGCATATCAGGTGGATTTTCTCTGCCGCCTTAAGAGATACACGTGAAACTAAAGCCGATCCTGGGTGCTTAGGGTGCCTGTCATCCAATCCGCACTGAATTTCATTTCTAGCACATAGCCAAAAAATCGCCCCATTGACTTACATTGGAGTGCAGAAAAGGTCATTTTTTCTCGGTCCCTTTAAGAGGTAGGAGTTAAACAAGCTTAGGTCTGCGGTGCCCAGGGGGGACCCCATCCAGCCCACACTGAGTTTCATTCCTACCACCTTAGGAAAAAAAGTCATTATTTTGAGGCTTAGAAGTCATTTCTGCAATTCCCATAGAAAATCAATGGCGTCTCTATTCAATTGTGTGGAGCGCATATCAGGTGGATTTTCTCTGCCGCCTTAAGAGATACACGTGAAACTAAAGCCGATCCTGGGTGCCTAGGGTGCCTGTCATCCAATCCGCACTGAATTTCATTTCTAGCACATAGCCAAAAAATCGCCCCATTGACTTACATTGGAGTGCAGAAAAGGTCATTTTTTCTCGGTCCCTTTAAGAGGTAGGAGTTAAACAAGCTTAGAGCTGCGGTGCCCAGGGGGGACCCCATCCAGCCCGCACTGAGTTTCATTCCTACCACCTTAGGAAAAAAAGTCATTATTTTGAGGCTTAGAAGTCATTTCTGCAATTCCCATAGAAAATCAACGGCGTCTCTATTCAATTGTGTGGAGCGCATATCAGGTGGGTTTTCTCTGCCGGCTTAAGAGATACACATGAAACTAAAGCCGATCCTGGGTGCCTAGGGTGCCTGTCATCCAATCCGCACTGAATTTCATTTCTAGCACATAGCCAAAAAATCGCCCCAGTGACTTACATTGGAGTGCAGAAAAGGTCATTTTTTCTCGGTCCCTTTAAGAGGTAGGAGTTAAACAAGCTTAGGTCTGCGGTGCCCAGGGGGGACCCCATCCAGCCCGCACTGAGTTTCATTCCTACCACCTTAGGAAAAAAAGTCATTATTTTGAGGCTTAGAAGTCATTTCTGCAATTCCCATATAAAATCAACGGCGTCTCTAATTCAATTGTGTGGAGCGCATATCAGGTGGGTTTTCTCTGCCGGCTTAAGAGATACACGTGAAACTAAAGCCGATCCTGGGTGCCTAGGGTGCCTGTCATCCAATCCGCACTGAATTTCATTTCTAGCACATAGCCAAAAAATCGCCCCATTGACTTACATTGGAGTGCAGAAAAGGTCATTTTTTCTCGGTCCCTTTAAGAGGTAGGAGTTAAACAAGCTTAGGTCTGCGGTGCCCAGGGGGGACCCCATCCAGCCCACACTGAGTTTCATTCCTACCACCTTAGGAAAAAAAGTCATTATTTTGAGGCTTAGAAGTCATTTCTGCAATTCCCATAGAAAATCAATGGCGTCTCTATTCAATTGTGTGGAGCGCATATCAGGTGGATTTTCTCTGCCGCCTTAAGAGATACACGTGAAACTAAAGCCGATCCTGGGTGCCTAGGGTGCCTGTCATCCAATCCGCACTGAATTTCATTTCTAGCACATAGCCAAAAAATCGCCCCATTGACTTACATTGGAGTGCAGAAAAGGTCATTTTTTCTCGGTCCCTTTAAGAGGTAGGAGTTAAACAAGCTTAGGTCTGCGGTGCCCAGGGGGGACCCCATCCAGCCCGCACTGAGTTTCATTCCTACCACCTTAGGAAAAAAAGTCATTATTTTGAGGCTTAGAAGTCATTTCTGCAATTCCCATAGAAAATCAACGGCGTCTCTAATTCAATTGTGTGGAGCGCATATCAGGTGGGTTTTCTCTGCCGGCTTAAGAGATACACGTGAAACTAAAGCCGATCCTGGGTGCCTAGGGTGCCTGTCATCCAATCCGCACTGAATTTCATTTCTAGCACATAGCCAAAAAATCGCCCCATTGACTTACATTGGAGTGCAGAAAAGGTCATTTTTTCTCGGTCCCTTTAAGAGGTAGGAGTTAAACAAGCTTAGGTCTGCGGTGCCCAGGGGGGACCCCATCCAGCCCACACTGAGTTTCATTCCTACCACCTTTGGAAAAAAAGTCATTATTTTGAGGCTTAGAAGTCATTTCTGCAATTCCCATAGAAAATCAATGGCGTCTCTATTCAATTGTGTGGAGCGCATATCAGGTGGATTTTCTCTGCCGCCTTAAGAGATACACGTGAAACTAAAGCCGATCCTGGGTGCCTAGGGTGCCTGTCATCCAATCCGCACTGAATTTCATTTCTAGCACATAGCCAAAAAATCGCCCCATTGACTTACATTGGAGTGCAGAAAAGGTCATTTTTTCTCGGTCCCTTTAAGAGGTAGGAGTTAAACAAGCTTAGAGCTGCGGTGCCCAGGGGGGACCCCATCCAGCCCGCACTGAGTTTCATTCCTACCACCTTAAGAAAAAAAGTCATTATTTTGAGGCTTAGAAGTCATTTCTGCGGGGGGGCGTGGCCTGCGCTCGAGGAGTTCGGACGTGTCCTGCTTGAGCTCCGGCTTCTCTGGCATTAAACAGCAGTTGTGTCGTGCGGATTTTATCTGTTCCTGTCCTGGGGGCTCCTGACCGACTCCCTCTTCCTCCAAGATGCCCACAACCTCGAGGAAAGCTTCAGCAGCGGCGCGGAGAAAGGCACAGTCTTCTCTCCCGACGGCCGCAAAGAAGCAAGATGGCGCCGGCTCGGCTTTTGCTTCGTGGCTGGACACCTTGGGCACGGAGGTACACGCAGTGTGGCAGGCTTCTCTGTCCCCTGAGCCCACCGCCCGGCATCGAGAGATATCAGCTCCTGCTCTCACATCTTCCCGGGCGGCTAGGAGGAGAAACCGGAGAATCAGGAACACAGGCTTAGATTCTCCTCGGCCGGATCCGGCAGATGCACGTCAGCAACAGCATCGTTTCTCCCCGGTGCTAGAGCCTCCATCAGCCTCTTCTCCTCTCCATCCCAAGACTCCTGCGGGCTCCTGTGCTTCTTCCATTGCGGATCTCTCCCTGCTTTTTACCGACAAAGGTACTTGTTGTGAGATTGCAGCTTCCGAGCAACCTCCTCCGGCAGCATCTCTGCCCACTCCTTTAGCGCCTGCTCCTGAGAAGGGCGCTGCGGAGATCGGCGTACTTTCACCGCTGGCTCCAGAATTCCGCAGTGTACGTGCCCTGGGCGAGGAACTACCCAGCTTAGTTCGTCCTTCTCAGCCTGGTACCGTAACGCTTACTTCTACTTCATGCCATCAATTTTCCTCGCCAGCGTCTGCTGCTATTAATGTTTTGAGCTCTCCTATACTGGTGGAGGTAAAGCGGGACACTGACAATTGCTTGGACCGTGTGTCCCAGGTGTTAGCTCCTCAACTTAAAGAATGGCTCATACTGTTCAGAGATTCTCTGCTTGCTGGATTGGACCGTTTTTTTTCTTCCCTGTCTTCCCCGGTGAGGGCGGTGGATGACAGGGCTCTTATAGCTGAATTAAAACTGAGCGAAACCATCGTGGCCCACAATGCTCTAGCAGAAACGTGCCAAAAATTGGAGGAGGAAGTGCATTTATTGAAAGTTAAGACTGCGATGCAGGAAGATTTTAACAGGCGAAATAACCTTAAGTTCCGCAATATTCCGGAATCTGTTACCTCTTTAGAACTACCTACCTACCTCCAATCGCTTATCAAACGCACTTTGCCTAATGTTCCTAACCGAGAACTAATGATCGACTGGGCAAGGAGAATCCCTAGGCCCCAGCACCTTCCTTCCACTGTTCCTAGGGACATTATTGCGCGGGTGCACTTTCTTCCTGTGAAAAACTCGCTACTGCAGGCGTTAAGGGGAGGCGCAAAATTGTCTGATATCCATCAAGGCATCGAGGTATATGCGGACCTTTCACCGGGGACCCTTCGGGCTCGCAAAACTTATGCTGCCCTCACTAGATCACTCAGAGACAGGAACATTGCTTATAAATGGTTTAACTCCGCACACTTGTTAATTACGCATGGCCAGTCTACACACCACGTTACGAATTTAGAAGATGGACTTCGCCTACTCAACTCCTGGAACATTGAGTGACTTTTCTACTGAATGGACACGTTGCCGGCTCCTCGCTAGGCTGGACTCTCTATCCCCCCAATGCTCTCTCCAGTCGTATTTGCTTCTCGGCATTACGACGTGGGTCCTGATAGCATTTTCTTGCTTAATTTTTTTATCAGAAAATTATAATTATATCCCCGCATTGTGGCCTATACCCATTATACGTTGTTTAGCGTCCTACACTTTCACTTTCTACGCCTGCCTTATTTTTCCAATAACATATACAGTGTTAGATGTACTTATTCCATATAGGGCCACTAGTATTTGGTGTTATTTTCCCTAGCAAACGTTGTCTTCTGTATGTTTGTTTGTTTCATGTTACATATTACTGGTCCTTTGAAGTTTGTGTATGTATAAGACATTGTATGAGCGGTATCCAGCGTCTTAGGATTATTTACCTTGCAACTGTTCCTAGTCTACACTTGCCCGCTTTTCCATACATTAGGGCCACAGGTATTTGGTGATATTTTCCCTAGCAAACGTTGTCTTCTGTATGTTTGTTTGTTTTTATGTTGCATATTACTGGTCCTTTGATGTTTTGTGTATGCATAACACACTGTCTGAGCGGTATCCAGCGTCTTAGGACTATTTACCTTGCAACTGTTTCTAGAATACATTTGCCCGCTTTTTCCTATATGTTTGACTAGCAGCATGCTACCACGTTTCCAATATACCTACCACTTACTGTGCCCACCAGCTTCTTATTATCATTGTTATACTGTTACATTGTATCAATATTTTATTGGTGGTTGTTATGCTTTTCTTACTGCGACTTGTTATAACTCTCTTTGTATTTTACCAGCTTACCGTATGTAAAAAACATTTTTTGAAAAATTGTACTAATAAAAACTTATTGAAACAGAAGTCATTTCTGCAATTCCCATAGAAAATCAACGGCGTCTCTATTCAATTGTGTGGAGCGCATATCAGGTGGGTTTTCTCTGCCGGCTTAAGAGATACACATGAAACTAAAGCCGATCCTGGGTGCCTAGGGTGCCTGTCATCCAATCCGCACTGAATTTCATTTCTAGCACATAGCCAAAAAATCGCCCCATTGACTTACATTGGAGTGCAGAAAAGGTCATTTTTTCTCGGTCCCTTTAAGAGGTAGGAGTTAAACAAGCTTAGGTCTGCGGTGCCCAGGGGGGACCCCATCCAGCCCGCACTGAGTTTCATTCCTACCACCTTAGGAAAAAAAGTCATTATTTTGAGGCTTAGAAGTCATTTCTGCAATTCCCTTAGAAAATCAACGGCGTCTCTAATTCAATTGTGTGGAGCGCATATCAGGTGGGTTTTCTCTGCCGGCTTAAGAGATACACGTGAAACTAAAGCCGATCCTGGGTGCCTAGGGTGCCTGTCATCCAATCCGCACTCAATTTCATTTCTAGCACATAGCCAAAAAATCGCCCCATTGACTTACATTGGAGTGCAGAAAAGGTCATTTTTTCTCGGTCCCTTTAAGAGGTAGGAGTTAAACAAGCTTAGGTCTGCGGTGCCCAGGGGGGACCCCATCCAGCCCGCACTGAGTTTCATTCCTACCACCTTAGGAAAAAAAGTCATTATTTTGAGGCTTAGAAGTCATTTCTGCAATTCCCATAGAAAATCAATGGCGTCTCTATTCAATTGTGTGGAGCGCATATCAGGTGGATTTTCTCTGCCGGCTTAAGAGATACACGTGAAACTAAAGCCGATCCTGGGTGCCTAGGGTGCCTGTCATCCAATCCGCACTGAATTTCATTTCTAGCACATAGCCAAAAAATCGCCCCATTGACTTACATTGGAGTGCAGAAAAGGTCATTTTTTCTCGGTCCCTTTAAGAGGTAGGAGTTAAACAAGCTTAGGTCTGCGGTGCCCAGGGGGGACCCCATCCAGCCCGCACTGAGTTTCATTCCTACCACCTTAGGAAAAAAAGTCATTATTTTGAGGCTTAGAAGTCATTTCTGCAATTCCCATAGAAAATCAACGGCGTCTCTAATTCAATTGTGTAGAGCGCATATCAGGTGGGTTTTCTCTGCCGGCTTAAGAGATACACGTGAAACTAAAGCCGATCCTGGGTGCCTAGGGTGCCTGTCATCCAATCCGCACTGAATTTCATTTCTAGCACATAGCCAAAAAATCGCCCCATTGACTTACATTGGAGTGCAGAAAAGGTCATTATTTTCTCGGTCCCTTTAAGAGGTAGGAGTTAAACAAGCTTAGGTCTGCGGTGCCCAGGGGGGACCCCATCCAGCCCACACTGAGTTTCATTCCTACCACCTTAGGAAAAAAAGTCATTATTTTGAGGCTTAGAAGTCATTTCTGCAATTCCCATAGAAAATCAATGGCGTCTCTATTCAATTGTGTGGAGCGCATATCAGGTGGATTTTCTCTGCCGGCTTAAGAGATACACGTGAAACTAAAGCCGATCCTGGGTGCCTAGGGTGCCTGTCATCCAATCCGCACTGAATTTCATTTCTAGCACATAGCCAAAAAATCGCCCCATTGACTTACATTGGAGTGCAGAAAAGGTCATTTTTTCTCGGTCCCTTTAAGAGGTAGGAGTTAAACAAGCTTAGGTCTGCGGTGCCCAGGGGGGACCCCATCCAGCCCGCACTGAGTTTCATTCCTACCACCTTAGGAAAAAAAGTCATTATTTTGAGGCTTAGAAGTCATTTCTGCAATTCCCATAGAAAATCAACGGCGTCTCTAATTCAATTGTGTGGAGCGCATATCAGGTGGGTTTTCTCTGCCGGCTTAAGAGATACACGTGAAACTAAAGCCGATCCTGGGTGCCTAGGGTGCCTGTCATCCAATCCGCACTGAATTTCATTTCTAGCACATAGCCAAAAAATCGCCCCATTGACTTACATTGGAGTGCAGAAAAGGTCATTTTTTCTCGGCCCCTTTAAGAGGTAGGAGTTAAACAAGCTTAGGTCTGCGGTGCCCAGGGGGGACCCCATCCAGCCCACACTGAGTTTCATTCCTACCACCTTAGGAAAAAAAAGTCATTATTTTGAGGCTTAGAAGTCATTTCTGCAATTCCCATAGAAAATCAACGGCGTCTCTAATTAAATTGTGTGGAGCGCATATCAGGTGGGTTTTCTCTGCCGGCTTAAGAGATACACGTGAAACTAAAGCCGATCCTGGGTGCCTAGGGTGCCTGTCATCCAATCCGCACTGAATTTCATTTCTGTTACATGTTGTTGCCTAGGCAACAATTACCATTTTTCCTATAGGATTAAAACGTAACTTTTATTGAATTTAATTAGTAGTAGAAACCAAACTCGTGATACATATATACAGTGCTATGTATTAAAAATAGTAGCGTTCAAGAATTTGTTTACTAGTTTTATTCTGAGAGTACAGTGTAGCTAGGGTGATTCACTGATAGTGGGGAGACAGTTTGTCATGTATAGGCTGAAGAGTATGCTTAATATGTAATTTATTTTATTCTCCTCCACTCCGTGATTCAACCACAAAAGCGGGCGGCAGTGTGCATATACAGTAGCAGCTTGGTTCAAGTGCTTCACAAGGCTATAATCGGACCGCCGGCCAGTCCGATAATAGTTATAAGTGTATATTTGGTTTAAAGGCTCAGAACCACAGAGAGGTAGTCTGCTTAGTATTAATTAATATCACATTTCATGACCTGCTAGGAACAGGAGGCACTTGTGATCAAATATACTGAGTTCTGTGTTCTGACAGTATTTAGTTTATGTTTGTCTGGCTGCACTGGCACACTGTAGCAAAAAGGGCGCTGTGTCAGTTTGCGGTTGTAACTGGCGATACTCGCCCAAATATGTTACACCGTCTCAACTGGATACAGAGCACGCTGTGATCTGTAGTGTGCGGAAGACACTAGCAAAATAACACATTAGATGGAGCTAGGTGTCCACTGACAGCTAGTTTAAAGCTTGTCAGGGTTCACTGGCACATTGTAACAGATGGCTATGTTAGCCGCGGCTCAAAGTGGCATTGCATGCCTAATATTGGTTTAGCCGCTAAGACTGAACATAGAATAGTATGGTGGCGGGGGTACACCTCTTGGGGTGCCAACGGGCACGGCCCGTAGTTGTGGTGTCTGCCCGCGCCACTCAATAGGATCGGCTACACTGTTTTTATATTTTGCCGCTAGATCGGCTGTTCAACATTCATGAGTCAGAATAGTACAATTCAATAGAACGCTAACTATATTAAAAGATCATGCCGTATAGACCTGACTAGTTTCGCCAACCGCGTTGGCTTTATCAAAGGTGGCATTATGGAAGGGGGTGGAGCTAAAGGGTGTATAAATACTTTTTAGAAGAAGATGACCCCCGGGTCACAACAGTATGCTCCTATGTGAGCGGAGCGCTATAGCGAGGCTTGGATGCTCTTCGCTCTGATGCCTCTGATTGGTGGTTGGGTAAGACGTTTAAACTGGGTAAGAAGGCGCGTTAGTTAGAACGCCGCCCACTGGCCGTTGTTAATACTGAGGTGCCTACTGCGCATGTCTGGACACTTTGTCCGAAAAATGTAGGTGATCAAAAGACAGGACTGCGCATGTCCGCGCACTTAACCGCAAAAGAAGGGAGAAGGTATTGGGTTCTTATGCGCATGTCTGTACACTTAGTTATATAGGCCATTGATAGCGCGTACTGCGCATGTCTGCGGACTTAGACGCTGGTGAAAAGAAGAAAAATCAAGGTATCAATGGATTGGTAAATATATAATCCTAATTAGTAATAGTTGTTAAAGAGTTTGGGAAGCACTTTGGTCCTCATTACGTGCATAATGTATGACTGCAATTAGAACTGAACTGTGTTGTTATACCGGTTTAAGATCAATCAAGGACTCGTACAGTTTAATGATATTGACAGTAGTAATCGCAGATACATTTCAAGGTTTAGTTGGTCATGCAACCGATGGATATCATAGTTTACATAAAGAAAGAAGAAGAACTGATGAGTAATCAGTACTATTGCACTTGACCAAAGGTATAGTATACTAATTGATTATACCCAATAGTCTAACTTAGAGCAGACTTAGATGAAAAGATAGATCAAAAAAACGTCTATACGATTAAAAGGAACTGTTGTGCCTAAAAATAGGACTGTATATGAATTAGTAAATGATAATTAGTTGTGCTTTGACTTGACTTTACAAAAAGGGAGTATAAGTGAAACCCTCGTTTAGGCCGTTAGGTGACATGGTCTTCAATCTATAGATCCATTTGGCTTCAGCTTGTAAAAGTTTCAGGTCAAGATTTCCTCTTCTCGGACCTAGATTAATCTTCTGGATACCCCAGAAGGTCAGACCTTTTAAATTTCCTCCATGGATGGCATTAATATGGCGGGCTATACTTGTGTCGGTTTTGGTACGTACATTGCTCAGGTGTGAGCCTATACGATTTTTGAACTGTTGTATGGTCTTTCCTATATAAAGGAGACCGCAGGGGCATTTGGCTGCATAAACTAAGCCTTGCGTTTGACAATTAATGAATTCTTTGATTTTATATTCTTGATTGTCAATGGGATTGATGAAAGATTTCATTTTTGGTAGAAACTTGCAATATGTGCAGTTTCCGCATGGAAAGGAACCTTGGATGTTGGATTTGAGCCAAGTTGTTGATGAGCATTCTTCGTTGTTTGTAAAGTGGCTGTGCACCAGTTGGTCCTTAAGGTTTTTGCCTCTACGGTATGTGATGGTTGGTTTGTCTGAGATGATGTCCTTCAGGTCAGGGTCCGCCTGAAGGATTGGCCAGTATTGTGACAAGATCTGTCGGATTTCATAATGGGCAACGTCATAGGTACCTATACAACGGATGATCTTGTTTGGATTTTTATTGATGATTCTTCGATTAAGCAATTCATTTCTGTTTGTAGACTTCGCTCTATGGAAGGCTCGATGTAGAACACGTTTTGGATAGCCTCTACTGCGAAATTTGTGATAGAGTACCCCACATTCTTTCAAGAAGTTTTCTTCAGTTGAACAGTTTCTGCGGGCTCTCAAATATTGGCCCACTGGGATCCCTCGCTTCAGTGGTGCTGGGTGGAAACTTTTCCAATTAAGGAAACTGGTGGTAGCTGTTTCTTTCCTATAAATATCTGTGGTAATGTTCCCATTCGTGTCCTTTCCAATGGTTAGGTCGAGAAAATTGATAGCGTCATCATGAATTTCACTTGTGAGCAAAAGGTTAATATTGTTGTTATTAAGAATTTCCACGAAGATCTGAAAGGACGCTACATCTCCATCCCAAAGTATCAGGATGTCATCGATGTAGCGTCCCCAGAAGATGATGTGATCCGTATACTCTTGCATTTCATCAATAAACACAAAGGAGGCCTCCCACCAACCTAAATAGAGGTTGGCGTAAGTGGGTGCACAGCTGGTTCCCATAGCCGTACCATTTTTTTGTAGGTAAAAACGTTTATCGAAAACGAAAAAATTGTGTGTCAGTAAGAATTGAAGTAACTTCACAACAAATTGATTGTGAGGGATGAAGGAGTTGCCTTTAGTAGAAAGGAAGTATTGTACAGCCTTGATCCCAAATTCATGTTTAATGCTAGTATACAGGGCCTCCACATCGAGGCTAGCAAGTTTCACATTTTGGCTGACTGTGATATCTTGTAACTTAGTCACTGTGGACGTTGTATCCTTGAGAAAGGAAGGGAGAGTTTCCACGAATGGAAACAAGATCTGGTCAATGTATTGGCTGATGGCTTCTGTAAGATTCCCATTGCCTGACACTATTGGTCGTCCTGGGATGGGTATTTTTTGCTTGTGTATCTTAGGTAGAGAGTAGAAAGTGGCTATTGTTGGGGTGGCATTATATAATACTTTGAATTCTGCATCTGTAATTAATTGATTAGTTTTGGCCTCCAGAAGTATATCACGAAGTTGGAGTTGATAGTTCTTTGAAGGATCTTGCTTCAGAATTTCATATGTGTTGGTATCGTTTAGTAGTCTCAGGCACATTAGTTTGTACTCGGAGGTGTCCATGATCACGAGGTTTCCTCCTTTGTCGGAGGGTTTAATCACAATATCTTGATTTTGTGTTAAGTTCTTTAAAGCTAAATTCTCCTTGTGTGTCAGGTTCTGGTTGAATCTTGAAATCTTTTTGTTTACTCTTTCAATATCGTTGCAGACCAGATTTACGAACTTATCAATATTGTGAAGTGTGACTAAAGGAGGGGTGAACAGTGATTTGGGTCTCATGGTTGATGCGGGGGCAGAGAAAAGGCTTATTCCAGTCTGATTTTCTGATTCTAATGCCGTTAATGCTTCAAGGGCCTCTCTCTCACGTGCAGAGAGGGTACCTGGGTTTTGTTGTTTATTTTTGAAAAATTTATGCAATGCCAACTTCCTAGCGAAAAGGTGAACATCCTTAATCCAGGTGAACTTATCAAAATATAGGAGCATACTGTTGTGACCCGGGGGTCATCTTCTTCTAAAAAGTATTTATACACCCTTTAGCTCCACCCCCTTCCATAATGCCACCTTTGATAAAGCCAACGCGGTTGGCGAAACTAGTCAGGTCTATACGGCATGATCTTTTAATATAGTTAGCGTTCTATTGAATTGTACTATTCTGACTCATGAATGTTGAACAGCCGATCTAGCGGCAAAATATAAAAACAGTGTAGCCGATCCTATTGAGTGGCGCGGGCAGACACCACAACTACGGGCCGTGCCCGTTGGCACCCCAAGAGGTGTACCCCCGCCACCATACTATTCTATGTTCAGTCTTAGCGGCTAAACCAATATTAGGCATGCAATGCCACTTTGAGCCGCGGCTAACATAGCCATCTGTTACAATGTGCCAGTGAACCCTGACAAGCTTTAAACTAGCTGTCAGCGGACACCTAGCTCCATCTAATGTGTTATTTTGCTAGTGTCTTCCGCACACTACAGATCACAGCGTGCTCTGTATCCAGTTGAGACGGTGTAACATATTTGGGCGAGTATCGCCAGTTACAACCGCTAACTGACACAGCGCCCTTTTTGCTACAGTGTGCCAGCGCAGCCAGACAAACATAAACTAAATACTGTCAGAACACAGAACTCAGTATATTTGATCACAAGTACCTCCTGTTCCTAGCAGGTCATGAAATGTGATATTAATTAATACTAAGCAGACTACCTCTCTGTGGTTCTGAGCCTTTAAACCAAATATACACTTATAACTATTATCGGACTGGCCGGCGGTCCGATTATAGCCTTGTGAAGCACTTGAACCAAGCTGCTACTGTATATGCACACTGCCGCCCGCTTTTGTGGTTGAATCACGGAGTGGAGGAGAATAAAATAAATTACATATTAAGCATACTCTTCAGCCTATACATGACAAACTGTCTCCCCACTATCAGTGAATCACCCTAGCTACACTGTACTCTCAGAATAAAACTAGTAAACAAATTCTTGAACGCTACTATTTTTAATACATAGCACTGTATATATGTATCACGAGTTTGGTTTCTACTACTAATTAAATTCAATAAAAGTTACGTTTTAATCCTATAGGAAAAATGGTAATTGTTGCCTAGGCAACAACATGTAACACATATTTCATTACCTCCTAATAGGACAGGGATCAACAATCCTTATCCTGAATTTCATTTCTAGCACATAGCCAAAAAATCGCCCCATTGACTTACATTGGAGTGCAGAAAAGGTCATTTTTTTCTCGGTCCCTTTAAGAGGTAGGAGTTAAACAAGTTTAGGTCTGCGGTGCCCAGGGGGGACCCCATCCAGCCCACACTGAGTTTCATTCCTACCACCTTAGGAAAAAAAGTCATTATTTTGAGGCTTAGAAGTCATTTCTGCAATTCCCATAGAAAATCAATGGCGTCTCTATTCAATTGTGTGGAGCGCATATCAGGTGGATTTTCTCTGCCGGTTTAAGAGATACACGTGAAACTAAAGCCGATCATGGGTGCCTAGGGTGCCTGTCATCCAATCCGCACTGAATTTCATTTCTAGCACATAGCCAAAAAATCGCCCCATTGACTTACATTGGAGTGCAGAAAAGGTCATTTTTTCTCGGTCCCTTTAAGAGGTAGGAGTTAAACAAGCTTAGGTCTGCGGTGCCCAGGGGGGACCCCATCCAGCCCACACTGAGTTTCATTCCTACCACCTTAGGAAAAAAAGTCATTATTTTGAGGCTTAGAAGACATTTCTGCAATTCCCATAGAAAATCAATGGCGTCTCTATTCAATTGTGTGGAGCGCATATCAGGTGGATTTTCTCTGCCGGCTTAAGAGATACACGTGAAACTAAAGCCGATCCTGGGTGCCTAGGGTGCCTGTCATCCAATCCGCACTGAATTTCATTTCTAGCACATAGACAAAAAATCGCCCCATTGACTTACATTGGAGTGCAGAAAAGGTCATTTTTTCTCGGTCCCTTTAAGAGGTAGGAGTTAAACAAGCTTAGGTCTGCGGTGCCCAGGGGGGACCCCATCCAGCCCACACTGAGTTTCATTCCTACCACCTTAGGAAAAAAAAGTCATTATTTTGAGGCTTAGAAGTCATTTCTGCAATTCCCATAGAAAATCAATGGCGTCTCTATTCAATTGTGTGGAGCGCATATCAGGTGGATTTTCTCTGCCGGCTTAAGAGATACACGTGAAACTAAAGCCGATCCTGGGTGCCTAGGGTGCCTGTCATCCAATCCGCACTCAATTTCATTTCTAGCACATAGCCAAAAAATCGCCCCATTGACTTACATTGGAGTGCAGAAAAGGTCATTTTTTCTCGGTCCCTTTAAGAGGTAGGAGTTAAACAAGCTTAGGTCTGCGGTGCCCAGGGGGGACCCCATCCAGCCCGCACTGAGTTTCATTCCTACCACCTTAGGAAAAAAAGTCATTATTTTGAGGCATAGAAGACATTTCTGCAATTCCCATAGAACATCAATGGCGTCTCTATTCAATTGTGTGGAGCGCATATCAGGTGGATTTTCTCTGCCGGTTTAAGAGATACACGTGAAACTAAAGCCGATCCTGGGTGCCTAGGGTGCCTGTCATCCAATCCGCACTGAATTTCATTTCTAGCACATAGCCAAAAAATCGCCCCATTGACTTACATTGGAGTGCAGAAAAGGTCATTTTTTCTCGGTCCCTTTAAGAGGTAGGAGTTAAACAAGCTTAGGTCTGCGGTGCCCAGGGGGGACCCCATCCAGCCCACACTGAGTTTCATTCCTACCACCTTAGGAAAAAAAGTCATTATTTTGAGGCTTAGAAGTCATTTTCTGCACTCCAATGTAAGTCAATGGGGCGATTTTTTGGCTATGTGCTAGAAATGAAATTCAGTGCGGATTGGATGACAGGCACCCTAGGCACCCAGGATCGGCTTTAGTTTCACGTGTATCTCTTAAGCCGGCAGAGAAAATCCACCTGATATGCGCTCCACACAATTGAATAGAGACGCCATTGATTTTCTATGGGAATTGCAGAAATGACTTCTAAGCCTCAAAATAATGACTTTTTTTCCTAAGGTGGTAGGAATGAAACTCAGTGTGGGCTTGATGGGGTCCCCCCTGGGCACCGCAGACCTAAGCTTGTTTAACTCCTACCTCTTAAAGGGACCGAGAAAAAATGACCTTTTCTGCACTCCAATGTAAGTCAATGGGGCGATTTTTTGGCTATGTGCTAGAAATGAAATTCAGTGCGGATTGGATGACAGGCACCCTAGGCACCCAGGATCGGCTTTAGTTTCACGTGTATCTCTTAAGCCGGCAGAGAAAACCCACCTGATATGCGCTCCACACAATTGAATTAGAGACGCCGTTGATTTTCTATGGGAATTGCAGAAATGACTTCTAAGCCTCAAAATAATGACTTTTTTTCCTAAGGTGGTAGGAATGAAACTCAGTGCGGGCTGGATGGGGTCCCCCCTGGGCACCGCAGACCTAAGCTTGTTTAACTCCTACCTCTTATAGGGACCGAGAAAAAATGACCTTTTCTGCACTCCAATGTAAGTCAATGGGGCGATTTTTTGGCTATGTGCTAGAAATGAAATTCAGTGCGGATTGGATGACAGGCACCCTAGGCACCCAGGATCGGCTTTAGTTTCACGTGTATCTCTTAAGCCGGCAGAGAAAACCCACCTGATATGCGCTTCACACAATTGAATTAGAGACGCCGTTGATTTTCTATGGGAATTGCAGAAATGACTTCTAAGCCTCAAAATAATGACTTTTTTTCCTAAGGTGGTAGGAATGAAACTCAGTGTGGGCTGGATGGGGTCCCCCCTGGGCACCGCAGACCTAAGCTTGTTTAACTCCTACCTCTTAAAGGGACCGAGAAAAAATGACCTTTTCTGCACTCCAATGTAAGTCAATGGGGCGATTTTTTGGCTATGTGCTAGAAATGAAATTCAGTGCGGATTGGATGACAGGCACCCTAGGCACCCAGGATCGGCTTTAGTTTCATGTGTATCTCTTAAGCCGGCAGAGAAAACCCACCTGATATGCGCTCCACACAATTGAATAGAGACGCCGTTGATTTTCTATGGGAATTGCAGAAATGACTTCTAAGCCTCAAAATAATGACTTTTTTTCCTAAGGTGGTAGGAATGAAACTCAGTGCGGGCTGGATGGGGTCCCCCCTGGGCACCGCAGCTCTAAGCTTGTTTAACTCCTACCTCTTAAAGGGACCGAGAAAAAATGACCTTTTCTGCACTCCAATGTAAGTCAATGGGGCGATTTTTTGGCTATGTGCTAGAAATGAAATTCAGTGCGGATTGGATGACAGGCACCCTAGGCACCCAGGATCGGCTTTAGTTTCACGTGTATCTCTTAAGGCGGCAGAGAAAATCCACCTGATATGCGCTCCACACAATTGAATAGAGACGCCATTGATTTTCTATGGGAATTGCAGAAATGACTTCTAAGCCTCAAAATAATGACTTTTTTTCCTAAGGTGGTAGGAATGAAACTCAGTGTGGGCTGGATGGGGTCCCCCCTGGGCACCGCAGACCTAAGCTTGTTTAACTCCTACCTCTTAAAGGGACCGAGAAAAAATGACCTTTTCTGCACTCCAATGTAAGTCAATGGGGCGATTTTTTGGCTATGTGCTAGAAATGAAATTCAGTGCGGATTGGATGACAGGCACCCTAGGCACCCAGGATCGGCTTTAGTTTCACGTGTATCTCTTAAGGCGGCAGAGAAAATCCACCTGATATGCGCTCCACACAATTGAATAGAGACGCCATTGATTTTCTATGGGAATTGCAGAAATGACTTCTAAGCCTCAAAATAATGACTTTTTTTCCTAAGGTGGTAGGAATGAAACTCAGTGTGGGCTGGATGGGGTCCCCCCTGGGCACCGCAGACCTAAGCTTGTTTAACTCCTACCTCTTAAAGGGACCGAGAATAAATGACCTTTTCTGCACTCCAATGTAAGTCAATGGGGCGATTTTTTGGCTATGTGCTAGAAATGAAATTCAGTGCGGATTGGATGACAGGCACCCTAGGCACCCAGGATCGGCTTTAGTTTCACGTGTATCTCTTAAGCCGGCAGAGAAAACCCACCTGATATGCGCTCCACACAATTGAATTAGAGACGCCGTTGATTTTCTATGGGAATTGCAGAAATGACTTCTAAGCCTCAAAATAATGACTTTTTTTCCTAAGGTGGTAGGAATGAAACTCAGTGCGGGCTGGATGGGGTCCCCCTTGGGCACCGCAGACCTAAGCTTGTTTAACTCCTACCTCTTAAAGGGACCGAGAAAAAATGACCTTTTCTGCACTCCAATGTAAGTCAATGGGGCGATTTTTTGGCTATGTGCTAGAAATGAAATTCAGTGCGGATTGGATGACAGGCACCCTAGGCACCCAGGATCGGCTTTAGTTTCACGTGTATCTCTTAAGCCGGCAGAGAAAATCCACCTGATATGCGCTCCACACAATTGAATAGAGACGCCATTGATTTTCTATGGGAATTGCAGAAATGACTTCTAAGCCTCAAAATAATGACTTTTTTTCCTAAGGTGGTAGGAATGAAACTCAGTGTGGGCTGGATGGGGTCCCCCCTGGGCACCGCAGACCTAAGCTTGTTTAACTCCTACCTATTAAAGGGACCGAGAAAAAATGACCTTTTCTGCACTCCAATGTAAGTCAATGGGGCGATTTTTTGGCTATGTGCTAGAAATGAAATTCAGTGCGGATTGGATGACAGGCACCCTAGGCACCCAGGATCGGCTTTAGTTTCACGTGTATCTCTTAAGCCGGCAGAGAAAACCCACCTGATATGCGCTCCACACAATTGAATTAGAGACGCCGTTGATTTTCTATGGGAATTGCAGAAATGACTTCTAAGCCTCAAAATAATGACTTTTTTTCCTAAGGTGGTAGGAATGAAACTCAGTGCGGGCTGGATGGGGTCCCCCCTGGGCACCGCAGCTCTAAGCTTGTTTAACTCCTACCTCTTAAAGGGACCGAGAAAAAATGACCTTTTCTGCACTCCAATGTAAGTCAATGGGGCGATTTTTTGGCTATGTGCTAGAAATGAAATTCAGTGCGGATTGGATGACAGGCACCCTAGGCACCCAGGATCGGCTTTAGTTTCACGTGTATCTCTTAAGGCGGCAGAGAAAATCCACCTGATATGCGCTCCACACAATTGAATAGAGACGCCATTGATTTTCTATGGGAATTGCAGAAATGACTTCTAAGCCTCAAAATAATGACTTTTTTTCCTAAGGTGGTAGGAATGAAACTCAGTGTGGGCTGGATGGGGTCCCCCCTGGGCACCGCAGACCTAAGCTTGTTTAACTCCTACCTCTTAAAGGGGAAGAGAAAAAATGACCTTTTCTGCACTCCAATGTAAGTCAATGGGGCGATTTTTTGGCTATGTGCTAGAAATGAAATTCAGTGCGGATTGGATGACAGGCACCCTAGGCACCCAGGATCGGTTTTAGTTTCACGTGTATCTCTTAAGGCGGCAGAGAAAATCCACCTGATATGCGCTCCACACAATTGAATAGAGACGCCATTGATTTTCTATGGGAATTGCAGAAATGACTTCTAAGCCTCAAAATAATGACTTTTTTCCTAAGGTGGTAGGAATGAAACTCAGTGTGGGCTGGATGGGGTCCCCCCTGGGCACCGCAGACCTAAGCTTGTTTAACTCCTACCTCTTAAAGGGACCGAGAAAAAAATGACCTTTTCTGCACTCCAATGTAAGTCAAAGGGGCGATTTTTTGGCTATGTGCTAGAAATGAAATTCAGTGCGGATTGGATGACAGGCACCCTAGGCACCCAGGATCGGCTTTAGTTTCACGTGTATCTCTTAAGCCGGCAGAGAAAACCCACCTGATATGCGCTCCACACAATTGAATTAGAGACGCCGTTGATTTTCTATGGGAATTGCAGAAATGACTTCTAAGCCTCAAAATAATGACTTTTTTTCCTAAGGTGGTAGGAATGAAACTCAGTGCGGGCTGGATGGGGTCCCCCCTGGGCACCGCAGACCTAAGCTTGTTTAACTCCTACCTCTTAAAGGGACCGAGAAAAAATGACCTTTTCTGCACTCCAATGTAAGTCAATGGGGCGATTTTTTGGCTATGTGCTAGAAATGAAATTCAGTGCGGATTGGATGACAGGCACCCTAGGCACCCAGGATCGGCTTTAGTTTCACGTGTATCTCTTAAGCCGGCAGAGAAAACCCACCTGATATGCGCTCCACACAATTGAATTAGAGACGCCGTTGATTTTCTATGGGAATTGCAGAAATGACTTCTAAGCCTCAAAATAATGACTTTTTTTCCTAAGGTGGTAGGAATGAAACTCAGTGCGGGCTGGATGGGGTCCCCCCTGGGCACCGCAGCTCTAAGCTTGTTTAACTCCTACCTCTTAAAGGGACCGAGAAAAAATGACCTTTTCTGCACTCCAATGTAAGTCAATGGGGCGATTTTTTGGCTATGTGCTAGAAATGAAATTCAGTGCGGATTGGATGACAGGCACCCTAGGCACCCAGGATCGGCTTTAGTTTCACGTGTATCTCTTAAGGCGGCAGAGAAAATCCACCTGATATGCGCTCCACACAATTGAATAGAGACGCCATTGATTTTCTATGGGAATTGCAGAAATGACTTCTAAGCCTCAAAATAATGACTTTTTTTCCTAAGGTGGTAGGAATGAAACTCAGTGTGGGCTGGATGGGGTCCCCCCTGGGCACCGCAGACCTAAGCTTGTTTAACTCCTACCTCTTAAAGGGGAAGAGATAAAATGACCTTTTCTGCACTCCAATGTAAGTCAATGGGGCGATTTTTTGGCTATGTGCTAGAAATGAAATTCAGTGCGGATTGGATGACAGGCACCCTAGGCACCCAGGATCGGTTTTAGTTTCACGTGTATCTCTTAAGCCGGCAGAGAAAACCCACCTGATATGCGCTCCACACAATTGAATTAGAGACGCCGTTGATTTTCTATGGGAATTGCAGAAATGACTTCTAAGCCTCAAAATAATGACTTTTTTTCCTAAGGTGGTAGGAATGAAACTCAGTGCGGGCTGGATGGGGTCCCCCCTGGGCACCGCAGACCTAAGCTTGTTTAACTCCTACCTCTTAAAGGGACCGAGAAAAAATGACCTTTTCTGCACTCCAATGTAAGTCAATGGGGCGATTTTTTGGCTATGTGCTAGAAATGAAATTCAGTGCGGATTGGATGACAGGCACCCTAGGCACCCAGGATCGGCTTTAGTTTCATGTGTATCTCTTAAGCCGGCAGAGTAACCCACCTGATATGCGCTCCACACAATTGAATAGAGACGCCGTTGATTTTCTATGGGAATTGCAGAAATGACTTCTAAACCTCAAAATAATGACTTTTTTTTCCTAAGGTGGTAGGAATGAAACTCAGTGCGGGCTGGATGGGGTCCCCCCTGGGCACCGCAGCTCTAAGCTTGTTTAACTCCTACCTCTTAAAGGGACCGAGAAAAAATGACCTTTTCTGCACTCCAATGTAAGTCAATGGGGCGATTTTTTGGCTATGTGCTAGAAATGAAATTCAGTGCGGATTGGATGACAGGCACCCTAGGCACCCAGGATCGGCTTTAGTTTCACGTGTATCTCTTAAGCCGGCAGAGAAAACCCACCTGATATGCGCTCCACACAATTGAATTAGAGACGCCGTTGATTTTCTATGGGAATTGCAGAAATGACTTCTAAGCCTCAAAATAATGACTTTTTTTCCTAAGGTGGTAGGAATGAAACTCAGTGCGGGCTGGATGGGGTCTTCCTTGGGCACCGCAGACCTAAGCTTGTTTAACTCCTACCTCTTAAAGGGACCGAGAAAAAATGACATTTTCTGCACTCCAATGTAAGTCAATGGGGCGATTTTTTGGCTATGTGCTAGAAATGAAATTCAGTGCGGATTGGATGACAGGCACCCTAGGCACCCAGGATCGGCTTTAGTTTCACGTGTATCTCTTAAGCCGGCAGAGAAAATCCACCTGATATGCGCTCCACACAATTGAATAGAGACGCCATTGATTTTCTATGGGAATTGCAGAAATGACTTCTAAGCCTCAAAATAATGACTTTTTTTCCTAAGGTGGTAGGAATGAAACTCAGTGTGGGCTGGATGGGGTCCCCCCTGGGCACCGCAGACCTAAGCTTGTTTAACTCCTACCTCTTAAAGGGACCGAGAAAAAATGACCTTTTCTGCACTCCAATGTAAGTCAATGGGGCGATTTTTTGGCTATGTGCTAGAAATGAAATTCAGTGCGGATTGGATGACAGGCACCCTAGGCACCCAGGATCGGCTTTAGTTTCACGTGTATCTCTTAAGCCGGCAGAGAAAACCCACCTGATATGCGCTCCACACAATTGAATAGAGACGCCGTTGATTTTCTATGGGAATTGCAGAAATGACTTCTAAGCCTCAAAATAATGACTTTTTTTCCTAAGGTGGTAGGAATGAAACTCAGTGCGGGCTGGATGGGGTCCCCCCTGGGCACCGCAGACCTAAGCTTGTTTAACTCCTACCTCTTAAAGGGACCGAGAAAAAATGACCTTTTCTGCACTCCAATGTAAGTCAATGGGGCGATTTTTTGGCTATGTGCTAGAAATGAAATTCAGTGCGGATTGGATGACAGGCACCCTAGGCACCCAGGATCGGCTTTAGTTTCACGTGTATCTCTTAAGCCGGCAGAGAAAACCCACCTGATATGCGCTCCACACAATTGAATAGAGACGCCGTTGATTTTCTATGGGAATTGCAGAAATGACTTCTAAGCCTCAAAATAATGACTTTTTTTCCTAAGGTGGTAGGAATGAAACTCAGTGCGGGCTGGATGGGGTCCCCCCTGGGCACCGCAGACCTAAGCTTGTTTAACTCCTACCTCTTAAAGGGACCGAGAAAAAATGACCTTTTCTGCACTCCAATGTAAGTCAATGGGGCGATTTTTTGGCTATGTGCTAGAAATGAAATTCAGTGCGGATTGGATGACAGGCACCCTAGGCACCCAGGATCGGCTTTAGTTTCACGTGTATCTCTTAAGCCGGCAGAGAAAACCCACCTGATATGCGCTCCACACAATTGAATAGAGACGCCGTTGATTTTCTATGGGAATTGCAGAAATGACTTCTAAGCCTCAAAATAATGACTTTTTTTCCTAAGGTGGTAGGAATGAAACTCAGTGCGGGCTGGATGGGGTCCCCCCTGGGCACCGCAGACCTAAGCTTGTTTAACTCCTACCTCTTAAAGGGACCGAGAAAAAATGACCTTTTCTGCACTCCAATGTAAGTCAATGGGGCGATTTTTTGGCTATGTGCTAGAAATGAAATTCAGTGCGGATTGGATGACAGGCACCCTAGGCACCCAGGATCGGCTTTAGTTTCACGTGTATCTCTTAAGCCGGCAGAGAAAACCCACCTGATATGCGCTCCACACAATTGAATAGAGACGCCGTTGATTTTCTATGGGAATTGCAGAAATGACTTCTAAGCCTCAAAATAATGACTTTTTTTCCTAAGGTGGTAGGAATGAAACTCAGTGCGGGCTGGATGGGGTCCCCCCTGGGCACCGCAGACCTAAGCTTGTTTAACTCCTACCTCTTAAAGGGACCGAGAAAAAATGACCTTTTCTGCACTCCAATGTAAGTCAATGGGGCGATTTTTTGGCTATGTGCTAGAAATGAAATTCAGTGCGGATTGGATGACAGGCACCCTAGGCACCCAGGATCGGCTTTAGTTTCACGTGTATCTCTTAAGCCGGCAGAGAAAACCCACCTGATATGCGCTCCACACAATTGAATAGAGACGCCGTTGATTTTCTATGGGAATTGCAGAAATGACTTCTAAGCCTCAAAATAATGACTTTTTTTCCTAAGGTGGTAGGAATGAAACTCAGTGCGGGCTGGATGGGGTCCCCCCTGGGCACCGCAGACCTAAGCTTGTTTAACTCCTACCTCTTAAAGGGACCGAGAAAAAATGACCTTTTCTGCACTCCAATGTAAGTCAATGGGGCGATTTTTTGGCTATGTGCTAGAAATGAAATTCAGTGCGGATTGGATGACAGGCACCCTAGGCACCCAGGATCGGCTTTAGTTTCACGTGTATCTCTTAAGCCGGCAGAGAAAACCCACCTGATATGCGCTCCACACAATTGAATAGAGACGCCGTTGATTTTCTATGGGAATTGCAGAAATGACTTCTAAGCCTCAAAATAATGACTTTTTTTCCTAAGGTGGTAGGAATGAAACTCAGTGCGGGCTGGATGGGGTCCCCCCTGGGCACCGCAGACCTAAGCTTGTTTAACTCCTACCTCTTAAAGGGACCGAGAAAAAATGACCTTTTCTGCACTCCAATGTAAGTCAATGGGGCGATTTTTTGGCTATGTGCTAGAAATGAAATTCAGTGCGGATTGGATGACAGGCACCCTAGGCACCCAGGATCGGCTTTAGTTTCACGTGTATCTCTTAAGCCGGCAGAGAAAACCCACCTGATATGCGCTCCACACAATTGAATAGAGACGCCGTTGATTTTCTATGGGAATTGCAGAAATGACTTCTAAGCCTCAAAATAATGACTTTTTTTCCTAAGGTGGTAGGAATGAAACTCAGTGCGGGCTGGATGGGGTCCCCCCTGGGCACCGCAGACCTAAGCTTGTTTAACTCCTACCTCTTAAAGGGACCGAGAAAAAATGACCTTTTCTGCACTCCAATGTAAGTCAATGGGGCGATTTTTTGGCTATGTGCTAGAAATGAAATTCAGTGCGGATTGGATGACAGGCACCCTAGGCACCCAGGATCGGCTTTAGTTTCACGTGTATCTCTTAAGCCGGCAGAGAAAACCCACCTGATATGCGCTCCACACAATTGAATAGAGACGCCGTTGATTTTCTATGGGAATTGCAGAAATGACTTCTAAGCCTCAAAATAATGACTTTTTTTCCTAAGGTGGTAGGAATGAAACTCAGTGCGGGCTGGATGGGGTCCCCCCTGGGCACCGCAGACCTAAGCTTGTTTAACTCCTACCTCTTAAAGGGACCGAGAAAAAATGACCTTTTCTGCACTCCAATGTAAGTCAATGGGGCGATTTTTTGGCTATGTGCTAGAAATGAAATTCAGTGCGGATTGGATGACAGGCACCCTAGGCACCCAGGATCGGCTTTAGTTTCACGTGTATCTCTTAAGCCGGCAGAGAAAACCCACCTGATATGCGCTCCACACAATTGAATAGAGACGCCGTTGATTTTCTATGGGAATTGCAGAAATGACTTCTAAGCCTCAAAATAATGACTTTTTTTCCTAAGGTGGTAGGAATGAAACTCAGTGCGGGCTGGATGGGGTCCCCCCTGGGCACCGCAGACCTAAGCTTGTTTAACTCCTACCTCTTAAAGGGACCGAGAAAAAATGACCTTTTCTGCACTCCAATGTAAGTCAATGGGGCGATTTTTTGGCTATGTGCTAGAAATGAAATTCAGTGCGGATTGGATGACAGGCACCCTAGGCACCCAGGATCGGCTTTAGTTTCACGTGTATCTCTTAAGCCGGCAGAGAAAACCCACCTGATATGCGCTCCACACAATTGAATAGAGACGCCGTTGATTTTCTATGGGAATTGCAGAAATGACTTCTAAGCCTCAAAATAATGACTTTTTTTCCTAAGGTGGTAGGAATGAAACTCAGTGCGGGCTGGATGGGGTCCCCCCTGGGCACCGCAGACCTAAGCTTGTTTAACTCCTACCTCTTAAAGGGACCGAGAAAAAATGACCTTTTCTGCACTCCAATGTAAGTCAATGGGGCGATTTTTTGGCTATGTGCTAGAAATGAAATTCAGTGCGGATTGGATGACAGGCACCCTAGGCACCCAGGATCGGCTTTAGTTTCACGTGTATCTCTTAAGCCGGCAGAGAAAACCCACCTGATATGCGCTCCACACAATTGAATAGAGACGCCGTTGATTTTCTATGGGAATTGCAGAAATGACTTCTAAGCCTCAAAATAATGACTTTTTTTCCTAAGGTGGTAGGAATGAAACTCAGTGCGGGCTGGATGGGGTCCCCCCTGGGCACCGCAGACCTAAGCTTGTTTAACTCCTACCTCTTAAAGGGACCGAGAAAAAATGACCTTTTCTGCACTCCAATGTAAGTCAATGGGGCGATTTTTTGGCTATGTGCTAGAAATGAAATTCAGTGCGGATTGGATGACAGGCACCCTAGGCACCCAGGATCGGCTTTAGTTTCACGTGTATCTCTTAAGCCGGCAGAGAAAACCCACCTGATATGCGCTCCACACAATTGAATAGAGACGCCGTTGATTTTCTATGGGAATTGCAGAAATGACTTCTAAGCCTCAAAATAATGACTTTTTTTCCTAAGGTGGTAGGAATGAAACTCAGTGCGGGCTGGATGGGGTCCCCCCTGGGCACCGCAGACCTAAGCTTGTTTAACTCCTACCTCTTAAAGGGACCGAGAAAAAATGACCTTTTCTGCACTCCAATGTAAGTCAATGGGGCGATTTTTTGGCTATGTGCTAGAAATGAAATTCAGTGCGGATTGGATGACAGGCACCCTAGGCACCCAGGATCGGCTTTAGTTTCACGTGTATCTCTTAAGCCGGCAGAGAAAACCCACCTGATATGCGCTCCACACAATTGAATAGAGACGCCGTTGATTTTCTATGGGAATTGCAGAAATGACTTCTAAGCCTCAAAATAATGACTTTTTTTCCTAAGGTGGTAGGAATGAAACTCAGTGCGGGCTGGATGGGGTCCCCCCTGGGCACCGCAGACCTAAGCTTGTTTAACTCCTACCTCTTAAAGGGACCGAGAAAAAATGACCTTTTCTGCACTCCAATGTAAGTCAATGGGGCGATTTTTTGGCTATGTGCTAGAAATGAAATTCAGTGCGGATTGGATGACAGGCACCCTAGGCACCCAGGATCGGCTTTAGTTTCACGTGTATCTCTTAAGCCGGCAGAGAAAACCCACCTGATATGCGCTCCACACAATTGAATAGAGACGCCGTTGATTTTCTATGGGAATTGCAGAAATGACTTCTAAGCCTCAAAATAATGACTTTTTTTCCTAAGGTGGTAGGAATGAAACTCAGTGCGGGCTGGATGGGGTCCCCCCTGGGCACCGCAGACCTAAGCTTGTTTAACTCCTACCTCTTAAAGGGACCGAGAAAAAATGACCTTTTCTGCACTCCAATGTAAGTCAATGGGGCGATTTTTTGGCTATGTGCTAGAAATGAAATTCAGTGCGGATTGGATGACAGGCACCCTAGGCACCCAGGATCGGCTTTAGTTTCACGTGTATCTCTTAAGCCGGCAGAGAAAACCCACCTGATATGCGCTCCACACAATTGAATAGAGACGCCGTTGATTTTCTATGGGAATTGCAGAAATGACTTCTAAGCCTCAAAATAATGACTTTTTTTCCTAAGGTGGTAGGAATGAAACTCAGTGCGGGCTGGATGGGGTCCCCCCTGGGCACCGCAGACCTAAGCTTGTTTAACTCCTACCTCTTAAAGGGACCGAGAAAAAATGACCTTTTCTGCACTCCAATGTAAGTCAATGGGGCGATTTTTTGGCTATGTGCTAGAAATGAAATTCAGTGCGGATTGGATGACAGGCACCCTAGGCACCCAGGATCGGCTTTAGTTTCACGTGTATCTCTTAAGCCGGCAGAGAAAACCCACCTGATATGCGCTCCACACAATTGAATAGAGACGCCGTTGATTTTCTATGGGAATTGCAGAAATGACTTCTAAGCCTCAAAATAATGACTTTTTTTCCTAAGGTGGTAGGAATGAAACTCAGTGCGGGCTGGATGGGGTCCCCCCTGGGCACCGCAGACCTAAGCTTGTTTAACTCCTACCTCTTAAAGGGACCGAGAAAAAATGACCTTTTCTGCACTCCAATGTAAGTCAATGGGGCGATTTTTTGGCTATGTGCTAGAAATGAAATTCAGTGCGGATTGGATGACAGGCACCCTAGGCACCCAGGATCGGCTTTAGTTTCACGTGTATCTCTTAAGCCGGCAGAGAAAACCCACCTGATATGCGCTCCACACAATTGAATAGAGACGCCGTTGATTTTCTATGGGAATTGCAGAAATGACTTCTAAGCCTCAAAATAATGACTTTTTTTCCTAAGGTGGTAGGAATGAAACTCAGTGCGGGCTGGATGGGGTCCCCCCTGGGCACCGCAGACCTAAGCTTGTTTAACTCCTACCTCTTAAAGGGACCGAGAAAAAATGACCTTTTCTGCACTCCAATGTAAGTCAATGGGGCGATTTTTTGGCTATGTGCTAGAAATGAAATTCAGTGCGGATTGGATGACAGGCACCCTAGGCACCCAGGATCGGCTTTAGTTTCACGTGTATCTCTTAAGCCGGCAGAGAAAACCCACCTGATATGCGCTCCACACAATTGAATAGAGACGCCGTTGATTTTCTATGGGAATTGCAGAAATGACTTCTAAGCCTCAAAATAATGACTTTTTTTCCTAAGGTGGTAGGAATGAAACTCAGTGCGGGCTGGATGGGGTCCCCCCTGGGCACCGCAGACCTAAGCTTGTTTAACTCCTACCTCTTAAAGGGACCGAGAAAAAATGACCTTTTCTGCACTCCAATGTAAGTCAATGGGGCGATTTTTTGGCTATGTGCTAGAAATGAAATTCAGTGCGGATTGGATGACAGGCACCCTAGGCACCCAGGATCGGCTTTAGTTTCACGTGTATCTCTTAAGCCGGCAGAGAAAACCCACCTGATATGCGCTCCACACAATTGAATAGAGACGCCGTTGATTTTCTATGGGAATTGCAGAAATGACTTCTAAGCCTCAAAATAATGACTTTTTTTCCTAAGGTGGTAGGAATGAAACTCAGTGCGGGCTGGATGGGGTCCCCCCTGGGCACCGCAGACCTAAGCTTGTTTAACTCCTACCTCTTAAAGGGACCGAGAAAAAATGACCTTTTCTGCACTCCAATGTAAGTCAATGGGGCGATTTTTTGGCTATGTGCTAGAAATGAAATTCAGTGCGGATTGGATGACAGGCACCCTAGGCACCCAGGATCGGCTTTAGTTTCACGTGTATCTCTTAAGCCGGCAGAGAAAACCCACCTGATATGCGCTCCACACAATTGAATAGAGACGCCGTTGATTTTCTATGGGAATTGCAGAAATGACTTCTAAGCCTCAAAATAATGACTTTTTTTCCTAAGGTGGTAGGAATGAAACTCAGTGCGGGCTGGATGGGGTCCCCCCTGGGCACCGCAGACCTAAGCTTGTTTAACTCCTACCTCTTAAAGGGACCGAGAAAAAATGACCTTTTCTGCACTCCAATGTAAGTCAATGGGGCGATTTTTTGGCTATGTGCTAGAAATGAAATTCAGTGCGGATTGGATGACAGGCACCCTAGGCACCCAGGATCGGCTTTAGTTTCACGTGTATCTCTTAAGCCGGCAGAGAAAACCCACCTGATATGCGCTCCACACAATTGAATAGAGACGCCGTTGATTTTCTATGGGAATTGCAGAAATGACTTCTAAGCCTCAAAATAATGACTTTTTTTCCTAAGGTGGTAGGAATGAAACTCAGTGCGGGCTGGATGGGGTCCCCCCTGGGCACCGCAGACCTAAGCTTGTTTAACTCCTACCTCTTAAAGGGACCGAGAAAAAATGACCTTTTCTGCACTCCAATGTAAGTCAATGGGGCGATTTTTTGGCTATGTGCTAGAAATGAAATTCAGTGCGGATTGGATGACAGGCACCCTAGGCACCCAGGATCGGCTTTAGTTTCACGTGTATCTCTTAAGCCGGCAGAGAAAACCCACCTGATATGCGCTCCACACAATTGAATAGAGACGCCGTTGATTTTCTATGGGAATTGCAGAAATGACTTCTAAGCCTCAAAATAATGACTTTTTTTCCTAAGGTGGTAGGAATGAAACTCAGTGCGGGCTGGATGGGGTCCCCCCTGGGCACCGCAGACCTAAGCTTGTTTAACTCCTACCTCTTAAAGGGACCGAGAAAAAATGACCTTTTCTGCACTCCAATGTAAGTCAATGGGGCGATTTTTTGGCTATGTGCTAGAAATGAAATTCAGTGCGGATTGGATGACAGGCACCCTAGGCACCCAGGATCGGCTTTAGTTTCACGTGTATCTCTTAAGCCGGCAGAGAAAACCCACCTGATATGCGCTCCACACAATTGAATAGAGACGCCGTTGATTTTCTATGGGAATTGCAGAAATGACTTCTAAGCCTCAAAATAATGACTTTTTTTCCTAAGGTGGTAGGAATGAAACTCAGTGCGGGCTGGATGGGGTCCCCCCTGGGCACCGCAGACCTAAGCTTGTTTAACTCCTACCTCTTAAAGGGACCGAGAAAAAATGACCTTTTCTGCACTCCAATGTAAGTCAATGGGGCGATTTTTTGGCTATGTGCTAGAAATGAAATTCAGTGCGGATTGGATGACAGGCACCCTAGGCACCCAGGATCGGCTTTAGTTTCACGTGTATCTCTTAAGCCGGCAGAGAAAACCCACCTGATATGCGCTCCACACAATTGAATAGAGACGCCGTTGATTTTCTATGGGAATTGCAGAAATGACTTCTAAGCCTCAAAATAATGACTTTTTTTCCTAAGGTGGTAGGAATGAAACTCAGTGCGGGCTGGATGGGGTCCCCCCTGGGCACCGCAGACCTAAGCTTGTTTAACTCCTACCTCTTAAAGGGACCGAGAAAAAATGACCTTTTCTGCACTCCAATGTAAGTCAATGGGGCGATTTTTTGGCTATGTGCTAGAAATGAAATTCAGTGCGGATTGGATGACAGGCACCCTAGGCACCCAGGATCGGCTTTAGTTTCACGTGTATCTCTTAAGCCGGCAGAGAAAACCCACCTGATATGCGCTCCACACAATTGAATAGAGACGCCGTTGATTTTCTATGGGAATTGCAGAAATGACTTCTAAGCCTCAAAATAATGACTTTTTTTCCTAAGGTGGTAGGAATGAAACTCAGTGCGGGCTGGATGGGGTCCCCCCTGGGCACCGCAGACCTAAGCTTGTTTAACTCCTACCTCTTAAAGGGACCGAGAAAAAATGACCTTTTCTGCACTCCAATGTAAGTCAATGGGGCGATTTTTTGGCTATGTGCTAGAAATGAAATTCAGTGCGGATTGGATGACAGGCACCCTAGGCACCCAGGATCGGCTTTAGTTTCACGTGTATCTCTTAAGCCGGCAGAGAAAACCCACCTGATATGCGCTCCACACAATTGAATAGAGACGCCGTTGATTTTCTATGGGAATTGCAGAAATGACTTCTAAGCCTCAAAATAATGACTTTTTTTCCTAAGGTGGTAGGAATGAAACTCAGTGCGGGCTGGATGGGGTCCCCCCTGGGCACCGCAGACCTAAGCTTGTTTAACTCCTACCTCTTAAAGGGACCGAGAAAAAATGACCTTTTCTGCACTCCAATGTAAGTCAATGGGGCGATTTTTTGGCTATGTGCTAGAAATGAAATTCAGTGCGGATTGGATGACAGGCACCCTAGGCACCCAGGATCGGCTTTAGTTTCACGTGTATCTCTTAAGCCGGCAGAGAAAACCCACCTGATATGCGCTCCACACAATTGAATAGAGACGCCGTTGATTTTCTATGGGAATTGCAGAAATGACTTCTAAGCCTCAAAATAATGACTTTTTTTCCTAAGGTGGTAGGAATGAAACTCAGTGCGGGCTGGATGGGGTCCCCCCTGGGCACCGCAGACCTAAGCTTGTTTAACTCCTACCTCTTAAAGGGACCGAGAAAAAATGACCTTTTCTGCACTCCAATGTAAGTCAATGGGGCGATTTTTTGGCTATGTGCTAGAAATGAAATTCAGTGCGGATTGGATGACAGGCACCCTAGGCACCCAGGATCGGCTTTAGTTTCACGTGTATCTCTTAAGCCGGCAGAGAAAACCCACCTGATATGCGCTCCACACAATTGAATAGAGACGCCGTTGATTTTCTATGGGAATTGCAGAAATGACTTCTAAGCCTCAAAATAATGACTTTTTTTCCTAAGGTGGTAGGAATGAAACTCAGTGCGGGCTGGATGGGGTCCCCCCTGGGCACCGCAGACCTAAGCTTGTTTAACTCCTACCTCTTAAAGGGACCGAGAAAAAATGACCTTTTCTGCACTCCAATGTAAGTCAATGGGGCGATTTTTTGGCTATGTGCTAGAAATGAAATTCAGTGCGGATTGGATGACAGGCACCCTAGGCACCCAGGATCGGCTTTAGTTTCACGTGTATCTCTTAAGCCGGCAGAGAAAACCCACCTGATATGCGCTCCACACAATTGAATAGAGACGCCGTTGATTTTCTATGGGAATTGCAGAAATGACTTCTAAGCCTCAAAATAATGACTTTTTTTCCTAAGGTGGTAGGAATGAAACTCAGTGCGGGCTGGATGGGGTCCCCCCTGGGCACCGCAGACCTAAGCTTGTTTAACTCCTACCTCTTAAAGGGACCGAGAAAAAATGACCTTTTCTGCACTCCAATGTAAGTCAATGGGGCGATTTTTTGGCTATGTGCTAGAAATGAAATTCAGTGCGGATTGGATGACAGGCACCCTAGGCACCCAGGATCGGCTTTAGTTTCACGTGTATCTCTTAAGCCGGCAGAGAAAACCCACCTGATATGCGCTCCACACAATTGAATAGAGACGCCGTTGATTTTCTATGGGAATTGCAGAAATGACTTCTAAGCCTCAAAATAATGACTTTTTTTCCTAAGGTGGTAGGAATGAAACTCAGTGCGGGCTGGATGGGGTCCCCCCTGGGCACCGCAGACCTAAGCTTGTTTAACTCCTACCTCTTAAAGGGACCGAGAAAAAATGACCTTTTCTGCACTCCAATGTAAGTCAATGGGGCGATTTTTTGGCTATGTGCTAGAAATGAAATTCAGTGCGGATTGGATGACAGGCACCCTAGGCACCCAGGATCGGCTTTAGTTTCACGTGTATCTCTTAAGCCGGCAGAGAAAACCCACCTGATATGCGCTCCACACAATTGAATAGAGACGCCGTTGATTTTCTATGGGAATTGCAGAAATGACTTCTAAGCCTCAAAATAATGACTTTTTTTCCTAAGGTGGTAGGAATGAAACTCAGTGCGGGCTGGATGGGGTCCCCCCTGGGCACCGCAGACCTAAGCTTGTTTAACTCCTACCTCTTAAAGGGACCGAGAAAAAATGACCTTTTCTGCACTCCAATGTAAGTCAATGGGGCGATTTTTTGGCTATGTGCTAGAAATGAAATTCAGTGCGGATTGGATGACAGGCACCCTAGGCACCCAGGATCGGCTTTAGTTTCACGTGTATCTCTTAAGCCGGCAGAGAAAACCCACCTGATATGCGCTCCACACAATTGAATAGAGACGCCGTTGATTTTCTATGGGAATTGCAGAAATGACTTCTAAGCCTCAAAATAATGACTTTTTTTCCTAAGGTGGTAGGAATGAAACTCAGTGCGGGCTGGATGGGGTCCCCCCTGGGCACCGCAGACCTAAGCTTGTTTAACTCCTACCTCTTAAAGGGACCGAGAAAAAATGACCTTTTCTGCACTCCAATGTAAGTCAATGGGGCGATTTTTTGGCTATGTGCTAGAAATGAAATTCAGTGCGGATTGGATGACAGGCACCCTAGGCACCCAGGATCGGCTTTAGTTTCACGTGTATCTCTTAAGCCGGCAGAGAAAACCCACCTGATATGCGCTCCACACAATTGAATAGAGACGCCGTTGATTTTCTATGGGAATTGCAGAAATGACTTCTAAGCCTCAAAATAATGACTTTTTTTCCTAAGGTGGTAGGAATGAAACTCAGTGCGGGCTGGATGGGGTCCCCCCTGGGCACCGCAGACCTAAGCTTGTTTAACTCCTACCTCTTAAAGGGACCGAGAAAAAATGACCTTTTCTGCACTCCAATGTAAGTCAATGGGGCGATTTTTTGGCTATGTGCTAGAAATGAAATTCAGTGCGGATTGGATGACAGGCACCCTAGGCACCCAGGATCGGCTTTAGTTTCACGTGTATCTCTTAAGCCGGCAGAGAAAACCCACCTGATATGCGCTCCACACAATTGAATAGAGACGCCGTTGATTTTCTATGGGAATTGCAGAAATGACTTCTAAGCCTCAAAATAATGACTTTTTTTCCTAAGGTGGTAGGAATGAAACTCAGTGCGGGCTGGATGGGGTCCCCCCTGGGCACCGCAGACCTAAGCTTGTTTAACTCCTACCTCTTAAAGGGACCGAGAAAAAATGACCTTTTCTGCACTCCAATGTAAGTCAATGGGGCGATTTTTTGGCTATGTGCTAGAAATGAAATTCAGTGCGGATTGGATGACAGGCACCCTAGGCACCCAGGATCGGCTTTAGTTTCACGTGTATCTCTTAAGCCGGCAGAGAAAACCCACCTGATATGCGCTCCACACAATTGAATAGAGACGCCGTTGATTTTCTATGGGAATTGCAGAAATGACTTCTAAGCCTCAAAATAATGACTTTTTTTCCTAAGGTGGTAGGAATGAAACTCAGTGCGGGCTGGATGGGGTCCCCCCTGGGCACCGCAGACCTAAGCTTGTTTAACTCCTACCTCTTAAAGGGACCGAGAAAAAATGACCTTTTCTGCACTCCAATGTAAGTCAATGGGGCGATTTTTTGGCTATGTGCTAGAAATGAAATTCAGTGCGGATTGGATGACAGGCACCCTAGGCACCCAGGATCGGCTTTAGTTTCACGTGTATCTCTTAAGCCGGCAGAGAAAACCCACCTGATATGCGCTCCACACAATTGAATAGAGACGCCGTTGATTTTCTATGGGAATTGCAGAAATGACTTCTAAGCCTCAAAATAATGACTTTTTTTCCTAAGGTGGTAGGAATGAAACTCAGTGCGGGCTGGATGGGGTCCCCCCTGGGCACCGCAGACCTAAGCTTGTTTAACTCCTACCTCTTAAAGGGACCGAGAAAAAATGACCTTTTCTGCACTCCAATGTAAGTCAATGGGGCGATTTTTTGGCTATGTGCTAGAAATGAAATTCAGTGCGGATTGGATGACAGGCACCCTAGGCACCCAGGATCGGCTTTAGTTTCACGTGTATCTCTTAAGCCGGCAGAGAAAACCCACCTGATATGCGCTCCACACAATTGAATAGAGACGCCGTTGATTTTCTATGGGAATTGCAGAAATGACTTCTAAGCCTCAAAATAATGACTTTTTTTCCTAAGGTGGTAGGAATGAAACTCAGTGCGGGCTGGATGGGGTCCCCCCTGGGCACCGCAGACCTAAGCTTGTTTAACTCCTACCTCTTAAAGGGACCGAGAAAAAATGACCTTTTCTGCACTCCAATGTAAGTCAATGGGGCGATTTTTTGGCTATGTGCTAGAAATGAAATTCAGTGCGGATTGGATGACAGGCACCCTAGGCACCCAGGATCGGCTTTAGTTTCACGTGTATCTCTTAAGCCGGCAGAGAAAACCCACCTGATATGCGCTCCACACAATTGAATAGAGACGCCGTTGATTTTCTATGGGAATTGCAGAAATGACTTCTAAGCCTCAAAATAATGACTTTTTTTCCTAAGGTGGTAGGAATGAAACTCAGTGCGGGCTGGATGGGGTCCCCCCTGGGCACCGCAGACCTAAGCTTGTTTAACTCCTACCTCTTAAAGGGACCGAGAAAAAATGACCTTTTCTGCACTCCAATGTAAGTCAATGGGGCGATTTTTTGGCTATGTGCTAGAAATGAAATTCAGTGCGGATTGGATGACAGGCACCCTAGGCACCCAGGATCGGCTTTAGTTTCACGTGTATCTCTTAAGCCGGCAGAGAAAACCCACCTGATATGCGCTCCACACAATTGAATAGAGACGCCGTTGATTTTCTATGGGAATTGCAGAAATGACTTCTAAGCCTCAAAATAATGACTTTTTTTCCTAAGGTGGTAGGAATGAAACTCAGTGCGGGCTGGATGGGGTCCCCCCTGGGCACCGCAGACCTAAGCTTGTTTAACTCCTACCTCTTAAAGGGACCGAGAAAAAATGACCTTTTCTGCACTCCAATGTAAGTCAATGGGGCGATTTTTTGGCTATGTGCTAGAAATGAAATTCAGTGCGGATTGGATGACAGGCACCCTAGGCACCCAGGATCGGCTTTAGTTTCACGTGTATCTCTTAAGCCGGCAGAGAAAACCCACCTGATATGCGCTCCACACAATTGAATAGAGACGCCGTTGATTTTCTATGGGAATTGCAGAAATGACTTCTAAGCCTCAAAATAATGACTTTTTTTCCTAAGGTGGTAGGAATGAAACTCAGTGCGGGCTGGATGGGGTCCCCCCTGGGCACCGCAGACCTAAGCTTGTTTAACTCCTACCTCTTAAAGGGACCGAGAAAAAATGACCTTTTCTGCACTCCAATGTAAGTCAATGGGGCGATTTTTTGGCTATGTGCTAGAAATGAAATTCAGTGCGGATTGGATGACAGGCACCCTAGGCACCCAGGATCGGCTTTAGTTTCACGTGTATCTCTTAAGCCGGCAGAGAAAACCCACCTGATATGCGCTCCACACAATTGAATAGAGACGCCGTTGATTTTCTATGGGAATTGCAGAAATGACTTCTAAGCCTCAAAATAATGACTTTTTTTCCTAAGGTGGTAGGAATGAAACTCAGTGCGGGCTGGATGGGGTCCCCCCTGGGCACCGCAGACCTAAGCTTGTTTAACTCCTACCTCTTAAAGGGACCGAGAAAAAATGACCTTTTCTGCACTCCAATGTAAGTCAATGGGGCGATTTTTTGGCTATGTGCTAGAAATGAAATTCAGTGCGGATTGGATGACAGGCACCCTAGGCACCCAGGATCGGCTTTAGTTTCACGTGTATCTCTTAAGCCGGCAGAGAAAACCCACCTGATATGCGCTCCACACAATTGAATAGAGACGCCGTTGATTTTCTATGGGAATTGCAGAAATGACTTCTAAGCCTCAAAATAATGACTTTTTTTCCTAAGGTGGTAGGAATGAAACTCAGTGCGGGCTGGATGGGGTCCCCCCTGGGCACCGCAGACCTAAGCTTGTTTAACTCCTACCTCTTAAAGGGACCGAGAAAAAATGACCTTTTCTGCACTCCAATGTAAGTCAATGGGGCGATTTTTTGGCTATGTGCTAGAAATGAAATTCAGTGCGGATTGGATGACAGGCACCCTAGGCACCCAGGATCGGCTTTAGTTTCACGTGTATCTCTTAAGCCGGCAGAGAAAACCCACCTGATATGCGCTCCACACAATTGAATAGAGACGCCGTTGATTTTCTATGGGAATTGCAGAAATGACTTCTAAGCCTCAAAATAATGACTTTTTTTCCTAAGGTGGTAGGAATGAAACTCAGTGCGGGCTGGATGGGGTCCCCCCTGGGCACCGCAGACCTAAGCTTGTTTAACTCCTACCTCTTAAAGGGACCGAGAAAAAATGACCTTTTCTGCACTCCAATGTAAGTCAATGGGGCGATTTTTTGGCTATGTGCTAGAAATGAAATTCAGTGCGGATTGGATGACAGGCACCCTAGGCACCCAGGATCGGCTTTAGTTTCACGTGTATCTCTTAAGCCGGCAGAGAAAACCCACCTGATATGCGCTCCACACAATTGAATAGAGACGCCGTTGATTTTCTATGGGAATTGCAGAAATGACTTCTAAGCCTCAAAATAATGACTTTTTTTCCTAAGGTGGTAGGAATGAAACTCAGTGCGGGCTGGATGGGGTCCCCCCTGGGCACCGCAGACCTAAGCTTGTTTAACTCCTACCTCTTAAAGGGACCGAGAAAAAATGACCTTTTCTGCACTCCAATGTAAGTCAATGGGGCGATTTTTTGGCTATGTGCTAGAAATGAAATTCAGTGCGGATTGGATGACAGGCACCCTAGGCACCCAGGATCGGCTTTAGTTTCACGTGTATCTCTTAAGCCGGCAGAGAAAACCCACCTGATATGCGCTCCACACAATTGAATAGAGACGCCGTTGATTTTCTATGGGAATTGCAGAAATGACTTCTAAGCCTCAAAATAATGACTTTTTTTCCTAAGGTGGTAGGAATGAAACTCAGTGCGGGCTGGATGGGGTCCCCCCTGGGCACCGCAGACCTAAGCTTGTTTAACTCCTACCTCTTAAAGGGACCGAGAAAAAATGACCTTTTCTGCACTCCAATGTAAGTCAATGGGGCGATTTTTTGGCTATGTGCTAGAAATGAAATTCAGTGCGGATTGGATGACAGGCACCCTAGGCACCCAGGATCGGCTTTAGTTTCACGTGTATCTCTTAAGCCGGCAGAGAAAACCCACCTGATATGCGCTCCACACAATTGAATAGAGACGCCGTTGATTTTCTATGGGAATTGCAGAAATGACTTCTAAGCCTCAAAATAATGACTTTTTTTCCTAAGGTGGTAGGAATGAAACTCAGTGCGGGCTGGATGGGGTCCCCCCTGGGCACCGCAGACCTAAGCTTGTTTAACTCCTACCTCTTAAAGGGACCGAGAAAAAATGACCTTTTCTGCACTCCAATGTAAGTCAATGGGGCGATTTTTTGGCTATGTGCTAGAAATGAAATTCAGTGCGGATTGGATGACAGGCACCCTAGGCACCCAGGATCGGCTTTAGTTTCACGTGTATCTCTTAAGCCGGCAGAGAAAACCCACCTGATATGCGCTCCACACAATTGAATAGAGACGCCGTTGATTTTCTATGGGAATTGCAGAAATGACTTCTAAGCCTCAAAATAATGACTTTTTTTCCTAAGGTGGTAGGAATGAAACTCAGTGCGGGCTGGATGGGGTCCCCCCTGGGCACCGCAGACCTAAGCTTGTTTAACTCCTACCTCTTAAAGGGACCGAGAAAAAATGACCTTTTCTGCACTCCAATGTAAGTCAATGGGGCGATTTTTTGGCTATGTGCTAGAAATGAAATTCAGTGCGGATTGGATGACAGGCACCCTAGGCACCCAGGATCGGCTTTAGTTTCACGTGTATCTCTTAAGCCGGCAGAGAAAACCCACCTGATATGCGCTCCACACAATTGAATAGAGACGCCGTTGATTTTCTATGGGAATTGCAGAAATGACTTCTAAGCCTCAAAATAATGACTTTTTTTCCTAAGGTGGTAGGAATGAAACTCAGTGCGGGCTGGATGGGGTCCCCCCTGGGCACCGCAGACCTAAGCTTGTTTAACTCCTACCTCTTAAAGGGACCGAGAAAAAATGACCTTTTCTGCACTCCAATGTAAGTCAATGGGGCGATTTTTTGGCTATGTGCTAGAAATGAAATTCAGTGCGGATTGGATGACAGGCACCCTAGGCACCCAGGATCGGCTTTAGTTTCACGTGTATCTCTTAAGCCGGCAGAGAAAACCCACCTGATATGCGCTCCACACAATTGAATAGAGACGCCGTTGATTTTCTATGGGAATTGCAGAAATGACTTCTAAGCCTCAAAATAATGACTTTTTTTCCTAAGGTGGTAGGAATGAAACTCAGTGCGGGCTGGATGGGGTCCCCCCTGGGCACCGCAGACCTAAGCTTGTTTAACTCCTACCTCTTAAAGGGACCGAGAAAAAATGACCTTTTCTGCACTCCAATGTAAGTCAATGGGGCGATTTTTTGGCTATGTGCTAGAAATGAAATTCAGTGCGGATTGGATGACAGGCACCCTAGGCACCCAGGATCGGCTTTAGTTTCACGTGTATCTCTTAAGCCGGCAGAGAAAACCCACCTGATATGCGCTCCACACAATTGAATAGAGACGCCGTTGATTTTCTATGGGAATTGCAGAAATGACTTCTAAGCCTCAAAATAATGACTTTTTTTCCTAAGGTGGTAGGAATGAAACTCAGTGCGGGCTGGATGGGGTCCCCCCTGGGCACCGCAGACCTAAGCTTGTTTAACTCCTACCTCTTAAAGGGACCGAGAAAAAATGACCTTTTCTGCACTCCAATGTAAGTCAATGGGGCGATTTTTTGGCTATGTGCTAGAAATGAAATTCAGTGCGGATTGGATGACAGGCACCCTAGGCACCCAGGATCGGCTTTAGTTTCACGTGTATCTCTTAAGCCGGCAGAGAAAACCCACCTGATATGCGCTCCACACAATTGAATAGAGACGCCGTTGATTTTCTATGGGAATTGCAGAAATGACTTCTAAGCCTCAAAATAATGACTTTTTTTCCTAAGGTGGTAGGAATGAAACTCAGTGCGGGCTGGATGGGGTCCCCCCTGGGCACCGCAGACCTAAGCTTGTTTAACTCCTACCTCTTAAAGGGACCGAGAAAAAATGACCTTTTCTGCACTCCAATGTAAGTCAATGGGGCGATTTTTTGGCTATGTGCTAGAAATGAAATTCAGTGCGGATTGGATGACAGGCACCCTAGGCACCCAGGATCGGCTTTAGTTTCACGTGTATCTCTTAAGCCGGCAGAGAAAACCCACCTGATATGCGCTCCACACAATTGAATAGAGACGCCGTTGATTTTCTATGGGAATTGCAGAAATGACTTCTAAGCCTCAAAATAATGACTTTTTTTCCTAAGGTGGTAGGAATGAAACTCAGTGCGGGCTGGATGGGGTCCCCCCTGGGCACCGCAGACCTAAGCTTGTTTAACTCCTACCTCTTAAAGGGACCGAGAAAAAATGACCTTTTCTGCACTCCAATGTAAGTCAATGGGGCGATTTTTTGGCTATGTGCTAGAAATGAAATTCAGTGCGGATTGGATGACAGGCACCCTAGGCACCCAGGATCGGCTTTAGTTTCACGTGTATCTCTTAAGCCGGCAGAGAAAACCCACCTGATATGCGCTCCACACAATTGAATAGAGACGCCGTTGATTTTCTATGGGAATTGCAGAAATGACTTCTAAGCCTCAAAATAATGACTTTTTTTCCTAAGGTGGTAGGAATGAAACTCAGTGCGGGCTGGATGGGGTCCCCCCTGGGCACCGCAGACCTAAGCTTGTTTAACTCCTACCTCTTAAAGGGACCGAGAAAAAATGACCTTTTCTGCACTCCAATGTAAGTCAATGGGGCGATTTTTTGGCTATGTGCTAGAAATGAAATTCAGTGCGGATTGGATGACAGGCACCCTAGGCACCCAGGATCGGCTTTAGTTTCACGTGTATCTCTTAAGCCGGCAGAGAAAACCCACCTGATATGCGCTCCACACAATTGAATAGAGACGCCGTTGATTTTCTATGGGAATTGCAGAAATGACTTCTAAGCCTCAAAATAATGACTTTTTTTCCTAAGGTGGTAGGAATGAAACTCAGTGCGGGCTGGATGGGGTCCCCCCTGGGCACCGCAGACCTAAGCTTGTTTAACTCCTACCTCTTAAAGGGACCGAGAAAAAATGACCTTTTCTGCACTCCAATGTAAGTCAATGGGGCGATTTTTTGGCTATGTGCTAGAAATGAAATTCAGTGCGGATTGGATGACAGGCACCCTAGGCACCCAGGATCGGCTTTAGTTTCACGTGTATCTCTTAAGCCGGCAGAGAAAACCCACCTGATATGCGCTCCACACAATTGAATAGAGACGCCGTTGATTTTCTATGGGAATTGCAGAAATGACTTCTAAGCCTCAAAATAATGACTTTTTTTCCTAAGGTGGTAGGAATGAAACTCAGTGCGGGCTGGATGGGGTCCCCCCTGGGCACCGCAGACCTAAGCTTGTTTAACTCCTACCTCTTAAAGGGACCGAGAAAAAATGACCTTTTCTGCACTCCAATGTAAGTCAATGGGGCGATTTTTTGGCTATGTGCTAGAAATGAAATTCAGTGCGGATTGGATGACAGGCACCCTAGGCACCCAGGATCGGCTTTAGTTTCACGTGTATCTCTTAAGCCGGCAGAGAAAACCCACCTGATATGCGCTCCACACAATTGAATAGAGACGCCGTTGATTTTCTATGGGAATTGCAGAAATGACTTCTAAGCCTCAAAATAATGACTTTTTTTCCTAAGGTGGTAGGAATGAAACTCAGTGCGGGCTGGATGGGGTCCCCCCTGGGCACCGCAGACCTAAGCTTGTTTAACTCCTACCTCTTAAAGGGACCGAGAAAAAATGACCTTTTCTGCACTCCAATGTAAGTCAATGGGGCGATTTTTTGGCTATGTGCTAGAAATGAAATTCAGTGCGGATTGGATGACAGGCACCCTAGGCACCCAGGATCGGCTTTAGTTTCACGTGTATCTCTTAAGCCGGCAGAGAAAACCCACCTGATATGCGCTCCACACAATTGAATAGAGACGCCGTTGATTTTCTATGGGAATTGCAGAAATGACTTCTAAGCCTCAAAATAATGACTTTTTTTCCTAAGGTGGTAGGAATGAAACTCAGTGCGGGCTGGATGGGGTCCCCCCTGGGCACCGCAGACCTAAGCTTGTTTAACTCCTACCTCTTAAAGGGACCGAGAAAAAATGACCTTTTCTGCACTCCAATGTAAGTCAATGGGGCGATTTTTTGGCTATGTGCTAGAAATGAAATTCAGTGCGGATTGGATGACAGGCACCCTAGGCACCCAGGATCGGCTTTAGTTTCACGTGTATCTCTTAAGCCGGCAGAGAAAACCCACCTGATATGCGCTCCACACAATTGAATAGAGACGCCGTTGATTTTCTATGGGAATTGCAGAAATGACTTCTAAGCCTCAAAATAATGACTTTTTTTCCTAAGGTGGTAGGAATGAAACTCAGTGCGGGCTGGATGGGGTCCCCCCTGGGCACCGCAGACCTAAGCTTGTTTAACTCCTACCTCTTAAAGGGACCGAGAAAAAATGACCTTTTCTGCACTCCAATGTAAGTCAATGGGGCGATTTTTTGGCTATGTGCTAGAAATGAAATTCAGTGCGGATTGGATGACAGGCACCCTAGGCACCCAGGATCGGCTTTAGTTTCACGTGTATCTCTTAAGCCGGCAGAGAAAACCCACCTGATATGCGCTCCACACAATTGAATAGAGACGCCGTTGATTTTCTATGGGAATTGCAGAAATGACTTCTAAGCCTCAAAATAATGACTTTTTTTCCTAAGGTGGTAGGAATGAAACTCAGTGCGGGCTGGATGGGGTCCCCCCTGGGCACCGCAGACCTAAGCTTGTTTAACTCCTACCTCTTAAAGGGACCGAGAAAAAATGACCTTTTCTGCACTCCAATGTAAGTCAATGGGGCGATTTTTTGGCTATGTGCTAGAAATGAAATTCAGTGCGGATTGGATGACAGGCACCCTAGGCACCCAGGATCGGCTTTAGTTTCACGTGTATCTCTTAAGCCGGCAGAGAAAACCCACCTGATATGCGCTCCACACAATTGAATAGAGACGCCGTTGATTTTCTATGGGAATTGCAGAAATGACTTCTAAGCCTCAAAATAATGACTTTTTTTCCTAAGGTGGTAGGAATGAAACTCAGTGCGGGCTGGATGGGGTCCCCCCTGGGCACCGCAGACCTAAGCTTGTTTAACTCCTACCTCTTAAAGGGACCGAGAAAAAATGACCTTTTCTGCACTCCAATGTAAGTCAATGGGGCGATTTTTTGGCTATGTGCTAGAAATGAAATTCAGTGCGGATTGGATGACAGGCACCCTAGGCACCCAGGATCGGCTTTAGTTTCACGTGTATCTCTTAAGCCGGCAGAGAAAACCCACCTGATATGCGCTCCACACAATTGAATAGAGACGCCGTTGATTTTCTATGGGAATTGCAGAAATGACTTCTAAGCCTCAAAATAATGACTTTTTTTCCTAAGGTGGTAGGAATGAAACTCAGTGCGGGCTGGATGGGGTCCCCCCTGGGCACCGCAGACCTAAGCTTGTTTAACTCCTACCTCTTAAAGGGACCGAGAAAAAATGACCTTTTCTGCACTCCAATGTAAGTCAATGGGGCGATTTTTTGGCTATGTGCTAGAAATGAAATTCAGTGCGGATTGGATGACAGGCACCCTAGGCACCCAGGATCGGCTTTAGTTTCACGTGTATCTCTTAAGCCGGCAGAGAAAACCCACCTGATATGCGCTCCACACAATTGAATAGAGACGCCGTTGATTTTCTATGGGAATTGCAGAAATGACTTCTAAGCCTCAAAATAATGACTTTTTTTCCTAAGGTGGTAGGAATGAAACTCAGTGCGGGCTGGATGGGGTCCCCCCTGGGCACCGCAGACCTAAGCTTGTTTAACTCCTACCTCTTAAAGGGACCGAGAAAAAATGACCTTTTCTGCACTCCAATGTAAGTCAATGGGGCGATTTTTTGGCTATGTGCTAGAAATGAAATTCAGTGCGGATTGGATGACAGGCACCCTAGGCACCCAGGATCGGCTTTAGTTTCACGTGTATCTCTTAAGCCGGCAGAGAAAACCCACCTGATATGCGCTCCACACAATTGAATAGAGACGCCGTTGATTTTCTATGGGAATTGCAGAAATGACTTCTAAGCCTCAAAATAATGACTTTTTTTCCTAAGGTGGTAGGAATGAAACTCAGTGCGGGCTGGATGGGGTCCCCCCTGGGCACCGCAGACCTAAGCTTGTTTAACTCCTACCTCTTAAAGGGACCGAGAAAAAATGACCTTTTCTGCACTCCAATGTAAGTCAATGGGGCGATTTTTTGGCTATGTGCTAGAAATGAAATTCAGTGCGGATTGGATGACAGGCACCCTAGGCACCCAGGATCGGCTTTAGTTTCACGTGTATCTCTTAAGCCGGCAGAGAAAACCCACCTGATATGCGCTCCACACAATTGAATAGAGACGCCGTTGATTTTCTATGGGAATTGCAGAAATGACTTCTAAGCCTCAAAATAATGACTTTTTTTCCTAAGGTGGTAGGAATGAAACTCAGTGCGGGCTGGATGGGGTCCCCCCTGGGCACCGCAGACCTAAGCTTGTTTAACTCCTACCTCTTAAAGGGACCGAGAAAAAATGACCTTTTCTGCACTCCAATGTAAGTCAATGGGGCGATTTTTTGGCTATGTGCTAGAAATGAAATTCAGTGCGGATTGGATGACAGGCACCCTAGGCACCCAGGATCGGCTTTAGTTTCACGTGTATCTCTTAAGCCGGCAGAGAAAACCCACCTGATATGCGCTCCACACAATTGAATAGAGACGCCGTTGATTTTCTATGGGAATTGCAGAAATGACTTCTAAGCCTCAAAATAATGACTTTTTTTCCTAAGGTGGTAGGAATGAAACTCAGTGCGGGCTGGATGGGGTCCCCCCTGGGCACCGCAGACCTAAGCTTGTTTAACTCCTACCTCTTAAAGGGACCGAGAAAAAATGACCTTTTCTGCACTCCAATGTAAGTCAATGGGGCGATTTTTTGGCTATGTGCTAGAAATGAAATTCAGTGCGGATTGGATGACAGGCACCCTAGGCACCCAGGATCGGCTTTAGTTTCACGTGTATCTCTTAAGCCGGCAGAGAAAACCCACCTGATATGCGCTCCACACAATTGAATAGAGACGCCGTTGATTTTCTATGGGAATTGCAGAAATGACTTCTAAGCCTCAAAATAATGACTTTTTTTCCTAAGGTGGTAGGAATGAAACTCAGTGCGGGCTGGATGGGGTCCCCCCTGGGCACCGCAGACCTAAGCTTGTTTAACTCCTACCTCTTAAAGGGACCGAGAAAAAATGACCTTTTCTGCACTCCAATGTAAGTCAATGGGGCGATTTTTTGGCTATGTGCTAGAAATGAAATTCAGTGCGGATTGGATGACAGGCACCCTAGGCACCCAGGATCGGCTTTAGTTTCACGTGTATCTCTTAAGCCGGCAGAGAAAACCCACCTGATATGCGCTCCACACAATTGAATAGAGACGCCGTTGATTTTCTATGGGAATTGCAGAAATGACTTCTAAGCCTCAAAATAATGACTTTTTTTCCTAAGGTGGTAGGAATGAAACTCAGTGCGGGCTGGATGGGGTCCCCCCTGGGCACCGCAGACCTAAGCTTGTTTAACTCCTACCTCTTAAAGGGACCGAGAAAAAATGACCTTTTCTGCACTCCAATGTAAGTCAATGGGGCGATTTTTTGGCTATGTGCTAGAAATGAAATTCAGTGCGGATTGGATGACAGGCACCCTAGGCACCCAGGATCGGCTTTAGTTTCACGTGTATCTCTTAAGCCGGCAGAGAAAACCCACCTGATATGCGCTCCACACAATTGAATAGAGACGCCGTTGATTTTCTATGGGAATTGCAGAAATGACTTCTAAGCCTCAAAATAATGACTTTTTTTCCTAAGGTGGTAGGAATGAAACTCAGTGCGGGCTGGATGGGGTCCCCCCTGGGCACCGCAGACCTAAGCTTGTTTAACTCCTACCTCTTAAAGGGACCGAGAAAAAATGACCTTTTCTGCACTCCAATGTAAGTCAATGGGGCGATTTTTTGGCTATGTGCTAGAAATGAAATTCAGTGCGGATTGGATGACAGGCACCCTAGGCACCCAGGATCGGCTTTAGTTTCACGTGTATCTCTTAAGCCGGCAGAGAAAACCCACCTGATATGCGCTCCACACAATTGAATAGAGACGCCGTTGATTTTCTATGGGAATTGCAGAAATGACTTCTAAGCCTCAAAATAATGACTTTTTTTCCTAAGGTGGTAGGAATGAAACTCAGTGCGGGCTGGATGGGGTCCCCCCTGGGCACCGCAGACCTAAGCTTGTTTAACTCCTACCTCTTAAAGGGACCGAGAAAAAATGACCTTTTCTGCACTCCAATGTAAGTCAATGGGGCGATTTTTTGGCTATGTGCTAGAAATGAAATTCAGTGCGGATTGGATGACAGGCACCCTAGGCACCCAGGATCGGCTTTAGTTTCACGTGTATCTCTTAAGCCGGCAGAGAAAACCCACCTGATATGCGCTCCACACAATTGAATAGAGACGCCGTTGATTTTCTATGGGAATTGCAGAAATGACTTCTAAGCCTCAAAATAATGACTTTTTTTCCTAAGGTGGTAGGAATGAAACTCAGTGCGGGCTGGATGGGGTCCCCCCTGGGCACCGCAGACCTAAGCTTGTTTAACTCCTACCTCTTAAAGGGACCGAGAAAAAATGACCTTTTCTGCACTCCAATGTAAGTCAATGGGGCGATTTTTTGGCTATGTGCTAGAAATGAAATTCAGTGCGGATTGGATGACAGGCACCCTAGGCACCCAGGATCGGCTTTAGTTTCACGTGTATCTCTTAAGCCGGCAGAGAAAACCCACCTGATATGCGCTCCACACAATTGAATAGAGACGCCGTTGATTTTCTATGGGAATTGCAGAAATGACTTCTAAGCCTCAAAATAATGACTTTTTTTCCTAAGGTGGTAGGAATGAAACTCAGTGCGGGCTGGATGGGGTCCCCCCTGGGCACCGCAGACCTAAGCTTGTTTAACTCCTACCTCTTAAAGGGACCGAGAAAAAATGACCTTTTCTGCACTCCAATGTAAGTCAATGGGGCGATTTTTTGGCTATGTGCTAGAAATGAAATTCAGTGCGGATTGGATGACAGGCACCCTAGGCACCCAGGATCGGCTTTAGTTTCACGTGTATCTCTTAAGCCGGCAGAGAAAACCCACCTGATATGCGCTCCACACAATTGAATAGAGACGCCGTTGATTTTCTATGGGAATTGCAGAAATGACTTCTAAGCCTCAAAATAATGACTTTTTTTCCTAAGGTGGTAGGAATGAAACTCAGTGCGGGCTGGATGGGGTCCCCCCTGGGCACCGCAGACCTAAGCTTGTTTAACTCCTACCTCTTAAAGGGACCGAGAAAAAATGACCTTTTCTGCACTCCAATGTAAGTCAATGGGGCGATTTTTTGGCTATGTGCTAGAAATGAAATTCAGTGCGGATTGGATGACAGGCACCCTAGGCACCCAGGATCGGCTTTAGTTTCACGTGTATCTCTTAAGCCGGCAGAGAAAACCCACCTGATATGCGCTCCACACAATTGAATAGAGACGCCGTTGATTTTCTATGGGAATTGCAGAAATGACTTCTAAGCCTCAAAATAATGACTTTTTTTCCTAAGGTGGTAGGAATGAAACTCAGTGCGGGCTGGATGGGGTCCCCCCTGGGCACCGCAGACCTAAGCTTGTTTAACTCCTACCTCTTAAAGGGACCGAGAAAAAATGACCTTTTCTGCACTCCAATGTAAGTCAATGGGGCGATTTTTTGGCTATGTGCTAGAAATGAAATTCAGTGCGGATTGGATGACAGGCACCCTAGGCACCCAGGATCGGCTTTAGTTTCACGTGTATCTCTTAAGCCGGCAGAGAAAACCCACCTGATATGCGCTCCACACAATTGAATAGAGACGCCGTTGATTTTCTATGGGAATTGCAGAAATGACTTCTAAGCCTCAAAATAATGACTTTTTTTCCTAAGGTGGTAGGAATGAAACTCAGTGCGGGCTGGATGGGGTCCCCCCTGGGCACCGCAGACCTAAGCTTGTTTAACTCCTACCTCTTAAAGGGACCGAGAAAAAATGACCTTTTCTGCACTCCAATGTAAGTCAATGGGGCGATTTTTTGGCTATGTGCTAGAAATGAAATTCAGTGCGGATTGGATGACAGGCACCCTAGGCACCCAGGATCGGCTTTAGTTTCACGTGTATCTCTTAAGCCGGCAGAGAAAACCCACCTGATATGCGCTCCACACAATTGAATAGAGACGCCGTTGATTTTCTATGGGAATTGCAGAAATGACTTCTAAGCCTCAAAATAATGACTTTTTTTCCTAAGGTGGTAGGAATGAAACTCAGTGCGGGCTGGATGGGGTCCCCCCTGGGCACCGCAGACCTAAGCTTGTTTAACTCCTACCTCTTAAAGGGACCGAGAAAAAATGACCTTTTCTGCACTCCAATGTAAGTCAATGGGGCGATTTTTTGGCTATGTGCTAGAAATGAAATTCAGTGCGGATTGGATGACAGGCACCCTAGGCACCCAGGATCGGCTTTAGTTTCACGTGTATCTCTTAAGCCGGCAGAGAAAACCCACCTGATATGCGCTCCACACAATTGAATAGAGACGCCGTTGATTTTCTATGGGAATTGCAGAAATGACTTCTAAGCCTCAAAATAATGACTTTTTTTCCTAAGGTGGTAGGAATGAAACTCAGTGCGGGCTGGATGGGGTCCCCCCTGGGCACCGCAGACCTAAGCTTGTTTAACTCCTACCTCTTAAAGGGACCGAGAAAAAATGACCTTTTCTGCACTCCAATGTAAGTCAATGGGGCGATTTTTTGGCTATGTGCTAGAAATGAAATTCAGTGCGGATTGGATGACAGGCACCCTAGGCACCCAGGATCGGCTTTAGTTTCACGTGTATCTCTTAAGCCGGCAGAGAAAACCCACCTGATATGCGCTCCACACAATTGAATAGAGACGCCGTTGATTTTCTATGGGAATTGCAGAAATGACTTCTAAGCCTCAAAATAATGACTTTTTTTCCTAAGGTGGTAGGAATGAAACTCAGTGCGGGCTGGATGGGGTCCCCCCTGGGCACCGCAGACCTAAGCTTGTTTAACTCCTACCTCTTAAAGGGACCGAGAAAAAATGACCTTTTCTGCACTCCAATGTAAGTCAATGGGGCGATTTTTTGGCTATGTGCTAGAAATGAAATTCAGTGCGGATTGGATGACAGGCACCCTAGGCACCCAGGATCGGCTTTAGTTTCACGTGTATCTCTTAAGCCGGCAGAGAAAACCCACCTGATATGCGCTCCACACAATTGAATAGAGACGCCGTTGATTTTCTATGGGAATTGCAGAAATGACTTCTAAGCCTCAAAATAATGACTTTTTTTCCTAAGGTGGTAGGAATGAAACTCAGTGCGGGCTGGATGGGGTCCCCCCTGGGCACCGCAGACCTAAGCTTGTTTAACTCCTACCTCTTAAAGGGACCGAGAAAAAATGACCTTTTCTGCACTCCAATGTAAGTCAATGGGGCGATTTTTTGGCTATGTGCTAGAAATGAAATTCAGTGCGGATTGGATGACAGGCACCCTAGGCACCCAGGATCGGCTTTAGTTTCACGTGTATCTCTTAAGCCGGCAGAGAAAACCCACCTGATATGCGCTCCACACAATTGAATAGAGACGCCGTTGATTTTCTATGGGAATTGCAGAAATGACTTCTAAGCCTCAAAATAATGACTTTTTTTCCTAAGGTGGTAGGAATGAAACTCAGTGCGGGCTGGATGGGGTCCCCCCTGGGCACCGCAGACCTAAGCTTGTTTAACTCCTACCTCTTAAAGGGACCGAGAAAAAATGACCTTTTCTGCACTCCAATGTAAGTCAATGGGGCGATTTTTTGGCTATGTGCTAGAAATGAAATTCAGTGCGGATTGGATGACAGGCACCCTAGGCACCCAGGATCGGCTTTAGTTTCACGTGTATCTCTTAAGCCGGCAGAGAAAACCCACCTGATATGCGCTCCACACAATTGAATAGAGACGCCGTTGATTTTCTATGGGAATTGCAGAAATGACTTCTAAGCCTCAAAATAATGACTTTTTTTCCTAAGGTGGTAGGAATGAAACTCAGTGCGGGCTGGATGGGGTCCCCCCTGGGCACCGCAGACCTAAGCTTGTTTAACTCCTACCTCTTAAAGGGACCGAGAAAAAATGACCTTTTCTGCACTCCAATGTAAGTCAATGGGGCGATTTTTTGGCTATGTGCTAGAAATGAAATTCAGTGCGGATTGGATGACAGGCACCCTAGGCACCCAGGATCGGCTTTAGTTTCACGTGTATCTCTTAAGCCGGCAGAGAAAACCCACCTGATATGCGCTCCACACAATTGAATAGAGACGCCGTTGATTTTCTATGGGAATTGCAGAAATGACTTCTAAGCCTCAAAATAATGACTTTTTTTCCTAAGGTGGTAGGAATGAAACTCAGTGCGGGCTGGATGGGGTCCCCCCTGGGCACCGCAGACCTAAGCTTGTTTAACTCCTACCTCTTAAAGGGACCGAGAAAAAATGACCTTTTCTGCACTCCAATGTAAGTCAATGGGGCGATTTTTTGGCTATGTGCTAGAAATGAAATTCAGTGCGGATTGGATGACAGGCACCCTAGGCACCCAGGATCGGCTTTAGTTTCACGTGTATCTCTTAAGCCGGCAGAGAAAACCCACCTGATATGCGCTCCACACAATTGAATAGAGACGCCGTTGATTTTCTATGGGAATTGCAGAAATGACTTCTAAGCCTCAAAATAATGACTTTTTTTCCTAAGGTGGTAGGAATGAAACTCAGTGCGGGCTGGATGGGGTCCCCCCTGGGCACCGCAGACCTAAGCTTGTTTAACTCCTACCTCTTAAAGGGACCGAGAAAAAATGACCTTTTCTGCACTCCAATGTAAGTCAATGGGGCGATTTTTTGGCTATGTGCTAGAAATGAAATTCAGTGCGGATTGGATGACAGGCACCCTAGGCACCCAGGATCGGCTTTAGTTTCACGTGTATCTCTTAAGCCGGCAGAGAAAACCCACCTGATATGCGCTCCACACAATTGAATAGAGACGCCGTTGATTTTCTATGGGAATTGCAGAAATGACTTCTAAGCCTCAAAATAATGACTTTTTTTCCTAAGGTGGTAGGAATGAAACTCAGTGCGGGCTGGATGGGGTCCCCCCTGGGCACCGCAGACCTAAGCTTGTTTAACTCCTACCTCTTAAAGGGACCGAGAAAAAATGACCTTTTCTGCACTCCAATGTAAGTCAATGGGGCGATTTTTTGGCTATGTGCTAGAAATGAAATTCAGTGCGGATTGGATGACAGGCACCCTAGGCACCCAGGATCGGCTTTAGTTTCACGTGTATCTCTTAAGCCGGCAGAGAAAACCCACCTGATATGCGCTCCACACAATTGAATAGAGACGCCGTTGATTTTCTATGGGAATTGCAGAAATGACTTCTAAGCCTCAAAATAATGACTTTTTTTCCTAAGGTGGTAGGAATGAAACTCAGTGCGGGCTGGATGGGGTCCCCCCTGGGCACCGCAGACCTAAGCTTGTTTAACTCCTACCTCTTAAAGGGACCGAGAAAAAATGACCTTTTCTGCACTCCAATGTAAGTCAATGGGGCGATTTTTTGGCTATGTGCTAGAAATGAAATTCAGTGCGGATTGGATGACAGGCACCCTAGGCACCCAGGATCGGCTTTAGTTTCACGTGTATCTCTTAAGCCGGCAGAGAAAACCCACCTGATATGCGCTCCACACAATTGAATAGAGACGCCGTTGATTTTCTATGGGAATTGCAGAAATGACTTCTAAGCCTCAAAATAATGACTTTTTTTCCTAAGGTGGTAGGAATGAAACTCAGTGCGGGCTGGATGGGGTCCCCCCTGGGCACCGCAGACCTAAGCTTGTTTAACTCCTACCTCTTAAAGGGACCGAGAAAAAATGACCTTTTCTGCACTCCAATGTAAGTCAATGGGGCGATTTTTTGGCTATGTGCTAGAAATGAAATTCAGTGCGGATTGGATGACAGGCACCCTAGGCACCCAGGATCGGCTTTAGTTTCACGTGTATCTCTTAAGCCGGCAGAGAAAACCCACCTGATATGCGCTCCACACAATTGAATAGAGACGCCGTTGATTTTCTATGGGAATTGCAGAAATGACTTCTAAGCCTCAAAATAATGACTTTTTTTCCTAAGGTGGTAGGAATGAAACTCAGTGCGGGCTGGATGGGGTCCCCCCTGGGCACCGCAGACCTAAGCTTGTTTAACTCCTACCTCTTAAAGGGACCGAGAAAAAATGACCTTTTCTGCACTCCAATGTAAGTCAATGGGGCGATTTTTTGGCTATGTGCTAGAAATGAAATTCAGTGCGGATTGGATGACAGGCACCCTAGGCACCCAGGATCGGCTTTAGTTTCACGTGTATCTCTTAAGCCGGCAGAGAAAACCCACCTGATATGCGCTCCACACAATTGAATAGAGACGCCGTTGATTTTCTATGGGAATTGCAGAAATGACTTCTAAGCCTCAAAATAATGACTTTTTTTCCTAAGGTGGTAGGAATGAAACTCAGTGCGGGCTGGATGGGGTCCCCCCTGGGCACCGCAGACCTAAGCTTGTTTAACTCCTACCTCTTAAAGGGACCGAGAAAAAATGACCTTTTCTGCACTCCAATGTAAGTCAATGGGGCGATTTTTTGGCTATGTGCTAGAAATGAAATTCAGTGCGGATTGGATGACAGGCACCCTAGGCACCCAGGATCGGCTTTAGTTTCACGTGTATCTCTTAAGCCGGCAGAGAAAACCCACCTGATATGCGCTCCACACAATTGAATAGAGACGCCGTTGATTTTCTATGGGAATTGCAGAAATGACTTCTAAGCCTCAAAATAATGACTTTTTTTCCTAAGGTGGTAGGAATGAAACTCAGTGCGGGCTGGATGGGGTCCCCCCTGGGCACCGCAGACCTAAGCTTGTTTAACTCCTACCTCTTAAAGGGACCGAGAAAAAATGACCTTTTCTGCACTCCAATGTAAGTCAATGGGGCGATTTTTTGGCTATGTGCTAGAAATGAAATTCAGTGCGGATTGGATGACAGGCACCCTAGGCACCCAGGATCGGCTTTAGTTTCACGTGTATCTCTTAAGCCGGCAGAGAAAACCCACCTGATATGCGCTCCACACAATTGAATAGAGACGCCGTTGATTTTCTATGGGAATTGCAGAAATGACTTCTAAGCCTCAAAATAATGACTTTTTTTCCTAAGGTGGTAGGAATGAAACTCAGTGCGGGCTGGATGGGGTCCCCCCTGGGCACCGCAGACCTAAGCTTGTTTAACTCCTACCTCTTAAAGGGACCGAGAAAAAATGACCTTTTCTGCACTCCAATGTAAGTCAATGGGGCGATTTTTTGGCTATGTGCTAGAAATGAAATTCAGTGCGGATTGGATGACAGGCACCCTAGGCACCCAGGATCGGCTTTAGTTTCACGTGTATCTCTTAAGCCGGCAGAGAAAACCCACCTGATATGCGCTCCACACAATTGAATAGAGACGCCGTTGATTTTCTATGGGAATTGCAGAAATGACTTCTAAGCCTCAAAATAATGACTTTTTTTCCTAAGGTGGTAGGAATGAAACTCAGTGCGGGCTGGATGGGGTCCCCCCTGGGCACCGCAGACCTAAGCTTGTTTAACTCCTACCTCTTAAAGGGACCGAGAAAAAATGACCTTTTCTGCACTCCAATGTAAGTCAATGGGGCGATTTTTTGGCTATGTGCTAGAAATGAAATTCAGTGCGGATTGGATGACAGGCACCCTAGGCACCCAGGATCGGCTTTAGTTTCACGTGTATCTCTTAAGCCGGCAGAGAAAACCCACCTGATATGCGCTCCACACAATTGAATAGAGACGCCGTTGATTTTCTATGGGAATTGCAGAAATGACTTCTAAGCCTCAAAATAATGACTTTTTTTCCTAAGGTGGTAGGAATGAAACTCAGTGCGGGCTGGATGGGGTCCCCCCTGGGCACCGCAGACCTAAGCTTGTTTAACTCCTACCTCTTAAAGGGACCGAGAAAAAATGACCTTTTCTGCACTCCAATGTAAGTCAATGGGGCGATTTTTTGGCTATGTGCTAGAAATGAAATTCAGTGCGGATTGGATGACAGGCACCCTAGGCACCCAGGATCGGCTTTAGTTTCACGTGTATCTCTTAAGCCGGCAGAGAAAACCCACCTGATATGCGCTCCACACAATTGAATAGAGACGCCGTTGATTTTCTATGGGAATTGCAGAAATGACTTCTAAGCCTCAAAATAATGACTTTTTTTCCTAAGGTGGTAGGAATGAAACTCAGTGCGGGCTGGATGGGGTCCCCCCTGGGCACCGCAGACCTAAGCTTGTTTAACTCCTACCTCTTAAAGGGACCGAGAAAAAATGACCTTTTCTGCACTCCAATGTAAGTCAATGGGGCGATTTTTTGGCTATGTGCTAGAAATGAAATTCAGTGCGGATTGGATGACAGGCACCCTAGGCACCCAGGATCGGCTTTAGTTTCACGTGTATCTCTTAAGCCGGCAGAGAAAACCCACCTGATATGCGCTCCACACAATTGAATAGAGACGCCGTTGATTTTCTATGGGAATTGCAGAAATGACTTCTAAGCCTCAAAATAATGACTTTTTTTCCTAAGGTGGTAGGAATGAAACTCAGTGCGGGCTGGATGGGGTCCCCCCTGGGCACCGCAGACCTAAGCTTGTTTAACTCCTACCTCTTAAAGGGACCGAGAAAAAATGACCTTTTCTGCACTCCAATGTAAGTCAATGGGGCGATTTTTTGGCTATGTGCTAGAAATGAAATTCAGTGCGGATTGGATGACAGGCACCCTAGGCACCCAGGATCGGCTTTAGTTTCACGTGTATCTCTTAAGCCGGCAGAGAAAACCCACCTGATATGCGCTCCACACAATTGAATAGAGACGCCGTTGATTTTCTATGGGAATTGCAGAAATGACTTCTAAGCCTCAAAATAATGACTTTTTTTCCTAAGGTGGTAGGAATGAAACTCAGTGCGGGCTGGATGGGGTCCCCCCTGGGCACCGCAGACCTAAGCTTGTTTAACTCCTACCTCTTAAAGGGACCGAGAAAAAATGACCTTTTCTGCACTCCAATGTAAGTCAATGGGGCGATTTTTTGGCTATGTGCTAGAAATGAAATTCAGTGCGGATTGGATGACAGGCACCCTAGGCACCCAGGATCGGCTTTAGTTTCACGTGTATCTCTTAAGCCGGCAGAGAAAACCCACCTGATATGCGCTCCACACAATTGAATAGAGACGCCGTTGATTTTCTATGGGAATTGCAGAAATGACTTCTAAGCCTCAAAATAATGACTTTTTTTCCTAAGGTGGTAGGAATGAAACTCAGTGCGGGCTGGATGGGGTCCCCCCTGGGCACCGCAGACCTAAGCTTGTTTAACTCCTACCTCTTAAAGGGACCGAGAAAAAATGACCTTTTCTGCACTCCAATGTAAGTCAATGGGGCGATTTTTTGGCTATGTGCTAGAAATGAAATTCAGTGCGGATTGGATGACAGGCACCCTAGGCACCCAGGATCGGCTTTAGTTTCACGTGTATCTCTTAAGCCGGCAGAGAAAACCCACCTGATATGCGCTCCACACAATTGAATAGAGACGCCGTTGATTTTCTATGGGAATTGCAGAAATGACTTCTAAGCCTCAAAATAATGACTTTTTTTCCTAAGGTGGTAGGAATGAAACTCAGTGCGGGCTGGATGGGGTCCCCCCTGGGCACCGCAGACCTAAGCTTGTTTAACTCCTACCTCTTAAAGGGACCGAGAAAAAATGACCTTTTCTGCACTCCAATGTAAGTCAATGGGGCGATTTTTTGGCTATGTGCTAGAAATGAAATTCAGTGCGGATTGGATGACAGGCACCCTAGGCACCCAGGATCGGCTTTAGTTTCACGTGTATCTCTTAAGCCGGCAGAGAAAACCCACCTGATATGCGCTCCACACAATTGAATAGAGACGCCGTTGATTTTCTATGGGAATTGCAGAAATGACTTCTAAGCCTCAAAATAATGACTTTTTTTCCTAAGGTGGTAGGAATGAAACTCAGTGCGGGCTGGATGGGGTCCCCCCTGGGCACCGCAGACCTAAGCTTGTTTAACTCCTACCTCTTAAAGGGACCGAGAAAAAATGACCTTTTCTGCACTCCAATGTAAGTCAATGGGGCGATTTTTTGGCTATGTGCTAGAAATGAAATTCAGTGCGGATTGGATGACAGGCACCCTAGGCACCCAGGATCGGCTTTAGTTTCACGTGTATCTCTTAAGCCGGCAGAGAAAACCCACCTGATATGCGCTCCACACAATTGAATAGAGACGCCGTTGATTTTCTATGGGAATTGCAGAAATGACTTCTAAGCCTCAAAATAATGACTTTTTGTCCTAAGGTGGTAGGAATGAAACTCAGTGCGGGCTGGATGGGGTCCCCCCTGGGCACCGCAGACCTAAGCTTGTTTAACTCCTACCTCTTAAAGGGACCGAGAAAAAATGACCTTTTCTGCACTCCATTGTAAGTCAATGGGGCGATTTTTTGGCTATGTGCTAGAAATGAAATTCAGTGCGGATTGGATGACAGGCACCCTAGGCACCCAGGATCGGCTTTAGTTTCACGTGTATCTCTTAAGCCGGCAGAGAAAACCCACCTGATATGCGCTCCACACAATTGAATAGAGACGCCGTTGATTTTCTATGGGAATTGCAGAAATGACTTCTAAGCCTCAAAATAATGACTTTTTTTCCTAAGGTGGTAGGAATGAAACTCAGTGCGGGCTGGATGGGGTCCCCCCTGGGCACCGCAGACCTAAGCTTGTTTAACTCCTACCTCTTAAAGGGACCGAGAAAAAATGACCTTTTCTGCACTCCAATGTAAGTCAATGGGGCGATTTTTTGGCTATGTGCTAGAAATGAAATTCAGTGCGGATTGGATGACAGGCACCCTAGGCACCCAGGATCGGCTTTAGTTTCACGTGTATCTCTTAAGCCGGCAGAGAAAACCCACCTGATATGCGCTCCACACAATTGAATAGAGACGCCGTTGATTTTCTATGGGAATTGCAGAAATGACTTCTAAGCCTCAAAATAATGACTTTTTTTCCTAAGGTGGTAGGAATGAAACTCAGTGCGGGCTGGATGGGGTCCCCCCTGGGCACCGCAGACCTAAGCTTGTTTAACTCCTACCTCTTAAAGGGACCGAGAAAAAATGACCTTTTCTGCACTCCAATGTAAGTCAATGGGGCGATTTTTTGGCTATGTGCTAGAAATGAAATTCAGTGCGGATTGGATGACAGGCACCCTAGGCACCCAGGATCGGCTTTAGTTTCACGTGTATCTCTTAAGCCGGCAGAGAAAACCCACCTGATATGCGCTCCACACAATTGAATAGAGACGCCGTTGATTTTCTATGGGAATTGCAGAAATGACTTCTAAGCCTCAAAATAATGACTTTTTTTCCTAAGGTGGTAGGAATGAAACTCAGTGCGGGCTGGATGGGGTCCCCCCTGGGCACCGCAGACCTAAGCTTGTTTAACTCCTACCTCTTAAAGGGACCGAGAAAAAATGACCTTTTCTGCACTCCAATGTAAGTCAATGGGGCGATTTTTTGGCTATGTGCTAGAAATGAAATTCAGTGCGGATTGGATGACAGGCACCCTAGGCACCCAGGATCGGCTTTAGTTTCACGTGTATCTCTTAAGCCGGCAGAGAAAACCCACCTGATATGCGCTCCACACAATTGAATAGAGACGCCGTTGATTTTCTATGGGAATTGCAGAAATGACTTCTAAGCCTCAAAATAATGACTTTTTTTCCTAAGGTGGTAGGAATGAAACTCAGTGCGGGCTGGATGGGGTCCCCCCTGGGCACCGCAGACCTAAGCTTGTTTAACTCCTACCTCTTAAAGGGACCGAGAAAAAATGACCTTTTCTGCACTCCAATGTAAGTCAATGGGGCGATTTTTTGGCTATGTGCTAGAAATGAAATTCAGTGCGGATTGGATGACAGGCACCCTAGGCACCCAGGATCGGCTTTAGTTTCACGTGTATCTCTTAAGCCGGCAGAGAAAACCCACCTGATATGCGCTCCACACAATTGAATAGAGACGCCGTTGATTTTCTATGGGAATTGCAGAAATGACTTCTAAGCCTCAAAATAATGACTTTTTTTCCTAAGGTGGTAGGAATGAAACTCAGTGCGGGCTGGATGGGGTCCCCCCTGGGCACCGCAGACCTAAGCTTGTTTAACTCCTACCTCTTAAAGGGACCGAGAAAAAATGACCTTTTCTGCACTCCAATGTAAGTCAATGGGGCGATTTTTTGGCTATGTGCTAGAAATGAAATTCAGTGCGGATTGGATGACAGGCACCCTAGGCACCCAGGATCGGCTTTAGTTTCACGTGTATCTCTTAAGCCGGCAGAGAAAACCCACCTGATATGCGCTCCACACAATTGAATAGAGACGCCGTTGATTTTCTATGGGAATTGCAGAAATGACTTCTAAGCCTCAAAATAATGACTTTTTTTCCTAAGGTGGTAGGAATGAAACTCAGTGCGGGCTGGATGGGGTCCCCCCTGGGCACCGCAGACCTAAGCTTGTTTAACTCCTACCTCTTAAAGGGACCGAGAAAAAATGACCTTTTCTGCACTCCAATGTAAGTCAATGGGGCGATTTTTTGGCTATGTGCTAGAAATGAAATTCAGTGCGGATTGGATGACAGGCACCCTAGGCACCCAGGATCGGCTTTAGTTTCACGTGTATCTCTTAAGCCGGCAGAGAAAACCCACCTGATATGCGCTCCACACAATTGAATAGAGACGCCGTTGATTTTCTATGGGAATTGCAGAAATGACTTCTAAGCCTCAAAATAATGACTTTTTTTCCTAAGGTGGTAGGAATGAAACTCAGTGCGGGCTGGATGGGGTCCCCCCTGGGCACCGCAGACCTAAGCTTGTTTAACTCCTACCTCTTAAAGGGACCGAGAAAAAATGACCTTTTCTGCACTCCAATGTAAGTCAATGGGGCGATTTTTTGGCTATGTGCTAGAAATGAAATTCAGTGCGGATTGGATGACAGGCACCCTAGGCACCCAGGATCGGCTTTAGTTTCACGTGTATCTCTTAAGCCGGCAGAGAAAACCCACCTGATATGCGCTCCACACAATTGAATAGAGACGCCGTTGATTTTCTATGGGAATTGCAGAAATGACTTCTAAGCCTCAAAATAATGACTTTTTTTCCTAAGGTGGTAGGAATGAAACTCAGTGCGGGCTGGATGGGGTCCCCCCTGGGCACCGCAGACCTAAGCTTGTTTAACTCCTACCTCTTAAAGGGACCGAGAAAAAATGACCTTTTCTGCACTCCAATGTAAGTCAATGGGGCGATTTTTTGGCTATGTGCTAGAAATGAAATTCAGTGCGGATTGGATGACAGGCACCCTAGGCACCCAGGATCGGCTTTAGTTTCACGTGTATCTCTTAAGCCGGCAGAGAAAACCCACCTGATATGCGCTCCACACAATTGAATAGAGACGCCGTTGATTTTCTATGGGAATTGCAGAAATGACTTCTAAGCCTCAAAATAATGACTTTTTTTCCTAAGGTGGTAGGAATGAAACTCAGTGCGGGCTGGATGGGGTCCCCCCTGGGCACCGCAGACCTAAGCTTGTTTAACTCCTACCTCTTAAAGGGACCGAGAAAAAATGACCTTTTCTGCACTCCAATGTAAGTCAATGGGGCGATTTTTTGGCTATGTGCTAGAAATGAAATTCAGTGCGGATTGGATGACAGGCACCCTAGGCACCCAGGATCGGCTTTAGTTTCACGTGTATCTCTTAAGCCGGCAGAGAAAACCCACCTGATATGCGCTCCACACAATTGAATAGAGACGCCGTTGATTTTCTATGGGAATTGCAGAAATGACTTCTAAGCCTCAAAATAATGACTTTTTTTCCTAAGGTGGTAGGAATGAAACTCAGTGCGGGCTGGATGGGGTCCCCCCTGGGCACCGCAGACCTAAGCTTGTTTAACTCCTACCTCTTAAAGGGACCGAGAAAAAATGACCTTTTCTGCACTCCAATGTAAGTCAATGGGGCGATTTTTTGGCTATGTGCTAGAAATGAAATTCAGTGCGGATTGGATGACAGGCACCCTAGGCACCCAGGATCGGCTTTAGTTTCACGTGTATCTCTTAAGCCGGCAGAGAAAACCCACCTGATATGCGCTCCACACAATTGAATAGAGACGCCGTTGATTTTCTATGGGAATTGCAGAAATGACTTCTAAGCCTCAAAATAATGACTTTTTTTCCTAAGGTGGTAGGAATGAAACTCAGTGCGGGCTGGATGGGGTCCCCCCTGGGCACCGCAGACCTAAGCTTGTTTAACTCCTACCTCTTAAAGGGACCGAGAAAAAATGACCTTTTCTGCACTCCAATGTAAGTCAATGGGGCGATTTTTTGGCTATGTGCTAGAAATGAAATTCAGTGCGGATTGGATGACAGGCACCCTAGGCACCCAGGATCGGCTTTAGTTTCACGTGTATCTCTTAAGCCGGCAGAGAAAACCCACCTGATATGCGCTCCACACAATTGAATAGAGACGCCGTTGATTTTCTATGGGAATTGCAGAAATGACTTCTAAGCCTCAAAATAATGACTTTTTTTCCTAAGGTGGTAGGAATGAAACTCAGTGCGGGCTGGATGGGGTCCCCCCTGGGCACCGCAGACCTAAGCTTGTTTAACTCCTACCTCTTAAAGGGACCGAGAAAAAATGACCTTTTCTGCACTCCAATGTAAGTCAATGGGGCGATTTTTTGGCTATGTGCTAGAAATGAAATTCAGTGCGGATTGGATGACAGGCACCCTAGGCACCCAGGATCGGCTTTAGTTTCACGTGTATCTCTTAAGCCGGCAGAGAAAACCCACCTGATATGCGCTCCACACAATTGAATAGAGACGCCGTTGATTTTCTATGGGAATTGCAGAAATGACTTCTAAGCCTCAAAATAATGACTTTTTTTCCTAAGGTGGTAGGAATGAAACTCAGTGCGGGCTGGATGGGGTCCCCCCTGGGCACCGCAGACCTAAGCTTGTTTAACTCCTACCTCTTAAAGGGACCGAGAAAAAATGACCTTTTCTGCACTCCAATGTAAGTCAATGGGGCGATTTTTTGGCTATGTGCTAGAAATGAAATTCAGTGCGGATTGGATGACAGGCACCCTAGGCACCCAGGATCGGCTTTAGTTTCACGTGTATCTCTTAAGCCGGCAGAGAAAACCCACCTGATATGCGCTCCACACAATTGAATAGAGACGCCGTTGATTTTCTATGGGAATTGCAGAAATGACTTCTAAGCCTCAAAATAATGACTTTTTTTCCTAAGGTGGTAGGAATGAAACTCAGTGCGGGCTGGATGGGGTCCCCCCTGGGCACCGCAGACCTAAGCTTGTTTAACTCCTACCTCTTAAAGGGACCGAGAAAAAATGACCTTTTCTGCACTCCAATGTAAGTCAATGGGGCGATTTTTTGGCTATGTGCTAGAAATGAAATTCAGTGCGGATTGGATGACAGGCACCCTAGGCACCCAGGATCGGCTTTAGTTTCACGTGTATCTCTTAAGCCGGCAGAGAAAACCCACCTGATATGCGCTCCACACAATTGAATAGAGACGCCGTTGATTTTCTATGGGAATTGCAGAAATGACTTCTAAGCCTCAAAATAATGACTTTTTTTCCTAAGGTGGTAGGAATGAAACTCAGTGCGGGCTGGATGGGGTCCCCCCTGGGCACCGCAGACCTAAGCTTGTTTAACTCCTACCTCTTAAAGGGACCGAGAAAAAATGACCTTTTCTGCACTCCAATGTAAGTCAATGGGGCGATTTTTTGGCTATGTGCTAGAAATGAAATTCAGTGCGGATTGGATGACAGGCACCCTAGGCACCCAGGATCGGCTTTAGTTTCACGTGTATCTCTTAAGCCGGCAGAGAAAACCCACCTGATATGCGCTCCACACAATTGAATAGAGACGCCGTTGATTTTCTATGGGAATTGCAGAAATGACTTCTAAGCCTCAAAATAATGACTTTTTTTCCTAAGGTGGTAGGAATGAAACTCAGTGCGGGCTGGATGGGGTCCCCCCTGGGCACCGCAGACCTAAGCTTGTTTAACTCCTACCTCTTAAAGGGACCGAGAAAAAATGACCTTTTCTGCACTCCAATGTAAGTCAATGGGGCGATTTTTTGGCTATGTGCTAGAAATGAAATTCAGTGCGGATTGGATGACAGGCACCCTAGGCACCCAGGATCGGCTTTAGTTTCACGTGTATCTCTTAAGCCGGCAGAGAAAACCCACCTGATATGCGCTCCACACAATTGAATAGAGACGCCGTTGATTTTCTATGGGAATTGCAGAAATGACTTCTAAGCCTCAAAATAATGACTTTTTTTCCTAAGGTGGTAGGAATGAAACTCAGTGCGGGCTGGATGGGGTCCCCCCTGGGCACCGCAGACCTAAGCTTGTTTAACTCCTACCTCTTAAAGGGACCGAGAAAAAATGACCTTTTCTGCACTCCAATGTAAGTCAATGGGGCGATTTTTTGGCTATGTGCTAGAAATGAAATTCAGTGCGGATTGGATGACAGGCACCCTAGGCACCCAGGATCGGCTTTAGTTTCACGTGTATCTCTTAAGCCGGCAGAGAAAACCCACCTGATATGCGCTCCACACAATTGAATAGAGACGCCGTTGATTTTCTATGGGAATTGCAGAAATGACTTCTAAGCCTCAAAATAATGACTTTTTTTCCTAAGGTGGTAGGAATGAAACTCAGTGCGGGCTGGATGGGGTCCCCCCTGGGCACCGCAGACCTAAGCTTGTTTAACTCCTACCTCTTAAAGGGACCGAGAAAAAATGACCTTTTCTGCACTCCAATGTAAGTCAATGGGGCGATTTTTTGGCTATGTGCTAGAAATGAAATTCAGTGCGGATTGGATGACAGGCACCCTAGGCACCCAGGATCGGCTTTAGTTTCACGTGTATCTCTTAAGCCGGCAGAGAAAACCCACCTGATATGCGCTCCACACAATTGAATAGAGACGCCGTTGATTTTCTATGGGAATTGCAGAAATGACTTCTAAGCCTCAAAATAATGACTTTTTTTCCTAAGGTGGTAGGAATGAAACTCAGTGCGGGCTGGATGGGGTCCCCCCTGGGCACCGCAGACCTAAGCTTGTTTAACTCCTACCTCTTAAAGGGACCGAGAAAAAATGACCTTTTCTGCACTCCAATGTAAGTCAATGGGGCGATTTTTTGGCTATGTGCTAGAAATGAAATTCAGTGCGGATTGGATGACAGGCACCCTAGGCACCCAGGATCGGCTTTAGTTTCACGTGTATCTCTTAAGCCGGCAGAGAAAACCCACCTGATATGCGCTCCACACAATTGAATAGAGACGCCGTTGATTTTCTATGGGAATTGCAGAAATGACTTCTAAGCCTCAAAATAATGACTTTTTTTCCTAAGGTGGTAGGAATGAAACTCAGTGCGGGCTGGATGGGGTCCCCCCTGGGCACCGCAGACCTAAGCTTGTTTAACTCCTACCTCTTAAAGGGACCGAGAAAAAATGACCTTTTCTGCACTCCAATGTAAGTCAATGGGGCGATTTTTTGGCTATGTGCTAGAAATGAAATTCAGTGCGGATTGGATGACAGGCACCCTAGGCACCCAGGATCGGCTTTAGTTTCACGTGTATCTCTTAAGCCGGCAGAGAAAACCCACCTGATATGCGCTCCACACAATTGAATAGAGACGCCGTTGATTTTCTATGGGAATTGCAGAAATGACTTCTAAGCCTCAAAATAATGACTTTTTTTCCTAAGGTGGTAGGAATGAAACTCAGTGCGGGCTGGATGGGGTCCCCCCTGGGCACCGCAGACCTAAGCTTGTTTAACTCCTACCTCTTAAAGGGACCGAGAAAAAATGACCTTTTCTGCACTCCAATGTAAGTCAATGGGGCGATTTTTTGGCTATGTGCTAGAAATGAAATTCAGTGCGGATTGGATGACAGGCACCCTAGGCACCCAGGATCGGCTTTAGTTTCACGTGTATCTCTTAAGCCGGCAGAGAAAACCCACCTGATATGCGCTCCACACAATTGAATAGAGACGCCGTTGATTTTCTATGGGAATTGCAGAAATGACTTCTAAGCCTCAAAATAATGACTTTTTTTCCTAAGGTGGTAGGAATGAAACTCAGTGCGGGCTGGATGGGGTCCCCCCTGGGCACCGCAGACCTAAGCTTGTTTAACTCCTACCTCTTAAAGGGACCGAGAAAAAATGACCTTTTCTGCACTCCAATGTAAGTCAATGGGGCGATTTTTTGGCTATGTGCTAGAAATGAAATTCAGTGCGGATTGGATGACAGGCACCCTAGGCACCCAGGATCGGCTTTAGTTTCACGTGTATCTCTTAAGCCGGCAGAGAAAACCCACCTGATATGCGCTCCACACAATTGAATAGAGACGCCGTTGATTTTCTATGGGAATTGCAGAAATGACTTCTAAGCCTCAAAATAATGACTTTTTTTCCTAAGGTGGTAGGAATGAAACTCAGTGCGGGCTGGATGGGGTCCCCCCTGGGCACCGCAGACCTAAGCTTGTTTAACTCCTACCTCTTAAAGGGACCGAGAAAAAATGACCTTTTCTGCACTCCAATGTAAGTCAATGGGGCGATTTTTTGGCTATGTGCTAGAAATGAAATTCAGTGCGGATTGGATGACAGGCACCCTAGGCACCCAGGATCGGCTTTAGTTTCACGTGTATCTCTTAAGCCGGCAGAGAAAACCCACCTGATATGCGCTCCACACAATTGAATAGAGACGCCGTTGATTTTCTATGGGAATTGCAGAAATGACTTCTAAGCCTCAAAATAATGACTTTTTTTCCTAAGGTGGTAGGAATGAAACTCAGTGCGGGCTGGATGGGGTCCCCCCTGGGCACCGCAGACCTAAGCTTGTTTAACTCCTACCTCTTAAAGGGACCGAGAAAAAATGACCTTTTCTGCACTCCAATGTAAGTCAATGGGGCGATTTTTTGGCTATGTGCTAGAAATGAAATTCAGTGCGGATTGGATGACAGGCACCCTAGGCACCCAGGATCGGCTTTAGTTTCACGTGTATCTCTTAAGCCGGCAGAGAAAACCCACCTGATATGCGCTCCACACAATTGAATAGAGACGCCGTTGATTTTCTATGGGAATTGCAGAAATGACTTCTAAGCCTCAAAATAATGACTTTTTTTCCTAAGGTGGTAGGAATGAAACTCAGTGCGGGCTGGATGGGGTCCCCCCTGGGCACCGCAGACCTAAGCTTGTTTAACTCCTACCTCTTAAAGGGACCGAGAAAAAATGACCTTTTCTGCACTCCAATGTAAGTCAATGGGGCGATTTTTTGGCTATGTGCTAGAAATGAAATTCAGTGCGGATTGGATGACAGGCACCCTAGGCACCCAGGATCGGCTTTAGTTTCACGTGTATCTCTTAAGCCGGCAGAGAAAACCCACCTGATATGCGCTCCACACAATTGAATAGAGACGCCGTTGATTTTCTATGGGAATTGCAGAAATGACTTCTAAGCCTCAAAATAATGACTTTTTTTCCTAAGGTGGTAGGAATGAAACTCAGTGCGGGCTGGATGGGGTCCCCCCTGGGCACCGCAGACCTAAGCTTGTTTAACTCCTACCTCTTAAAGGGACCGAGAAAAAATGACCTTTTCTGCACTCCAATGTAAGTCAATGGGGCGATTTTTTGGCTATGTGCTAGAAATGAAATTCAGTGCGGATTGGATGACAGGCACCCTAGGCACCCAGGATCGGCTTTAGTTTCACGTGTATCTCTTAAGCCGGCAGAGAAAACCCACCTGATATGCGCTCCACACAATTGAATAGAGACGCCGTTGATTTTCTATGGGAATTGCAGAAATGACTTCTAAGCCTCAAAATAATGACTTTTTTTCCTAAGGTGGTAGGAATGAAACTCAGTGCGGGCTGGATGGGGTCCCCCCTGGGCACCGCAGACCTAAGCTTGTTTAACTCCTACCTCTTAAAGGGACCGAGAAAAAATGACCTTTTCTGCACTCCAATGTAAGTCAATGGGGCGATTTTTTGGCTATGTGCTAGAAATGAAATTCAGTGCGGATTGGATGACAGGCACCCTAGGCACCCAGGATCGGCTTTAGTTTCACGTGTATCTCTTAAGCCGGCAGAGAAAACCCACCTGATATGCGCTCCACACAATTGAATAGAGACGCCGTTGATTTTCTATGGGAATTGCAGAAATGACTTCTAAGCCTCAAAATAATGACTTTTTTTCCTAAGGTGGTAGGAATGAAACTCAGTGCGGGCTGGATGGGGTCCCCCCTGGGCACCGCAGACCTAAGCTTGTTTAACTCCTACCTCTTAAAGGGACCGAGAAAAAATGACCTTTTCTGCACTCCAATGTAAGTCAATGGGGCGATTTTTTGGCTATGTGCTAGAAATGAAATTCAGTGCGGATTGGATGACAGGCACCCTAGGCACCCAGGATCGGCTTTAGTTTCACGTGTATCTCTTAAGCCGGCAGAGAAAACCCACCTGATATGCGCTCCACACAATTGAATAGAGACGCCGTTGATTTTCTATGGGAATTGCAGAAATGACTTCTAAGCCTCAAAATAATGACTTTTTTTCCTAAGGTGGTAGGAATGAAACTCAGTGCGGGCTGGATGGGGTCCCCCCTGGGCACCGCAGACCTAAGCTTGTTTAACTCCTACCTCTTAAAGGGACCGAGAAAAAATGACCTTTTCTGCACTCCAATGTAAGTCAATGGGGCGATTTTTTGGCTATGTGCTAGAAATGAAATTCAGTGCGGATTGGATGACAGGCACCCTAGGCACCCAGGATCGGCTTTAGTTTCACGTGTATCTCTTAAGCCGGCAGAGAAAACCCACCTGATATGCGCTCCACACAATTGAATAGAGACGCCGTTGATTTTCTATGGGAATTGCAGAAATGACTTCTAAGCCTCAAAATAATGACTTTTTTTCCTAAGGTGGTAGGAATGAAACTCAGTGCGGGCTGGATGGGGTCCCCCCTGGGCACCGCAGACCTAAGCTTGTTTAACTCCTACCTCTTAAAGGGACCGAGAAAAAATGACCTTTTCTGCACTCCAATGTAAGTCAATGGGGCGATTTTTTGGCTATGTGCTAGAAATGAAATTCAGTGCGGATTGGATGACAGGCACCCTAGGCACCCAGGATCGGCTTTAGTTTCACGTGTATCTCTTAAGCCGGCAGAGAAAACCCACCTGATATGCGCTCCACACAATTGAATAGAGACGCCGTTGATTTTCTATGGGAATTGCAGAAATGACTTCTAAGCCTCAAAATAATGACTTTTTTTCCTAAGGTGGTAGGAATGAAACTCAGTGCGGGCTGGATGGGGTCCCCCCTGGGCACCGCAGACCTAAGCTTGTTTAACTCCTACCTCTTAAAGGGACCGAGAAAAAATGACCTTTTCTGCACTCCAATGTAAGTCAATGGGGCGATTTTTTGGCTATGTGCTAGAAATGAAATTCAGTGCGGATTGGATGACAGGCACCCTAGGCACCCAGGATCGGCTTTAGTTTCACGTGTATCTCTTAAGCCGGCAGAGAAAACCCACCTGATATGCGCTCCACACAATTGAATAGAGACGCCGTTGATTTTCTATGGGAATTGCAGAAATGACTTCTAAGCCTCAAAATAATGACTTTTTTTCCTAAGGTGGTAGGAATGAAACTCAGTGCGGGCTGGATGGGGTCCCCCCTGGGCACCGCAGACCTAAGCTTGTTTAACTCCTACCTCTTAAAGGGACCGAGAAAAAATGACCTTTTCTGCACTCCAATGTAAGTCAATGGGGCGATTTTTTGGCTATGTGCTAGAAATGAAATTCAGTGCGGATTGGATGACAGGCACCCTAGGCACCCAGGATCGGCTTTAGTTTCACGTGTATCTCTTAAGCCGGCAGAGAAAACCCACCTGATATGCGCTCCACACAATTGAATAGAGACGCCATTGATTTTCTAGGAGAGAGGGAAATTTCTGTAGAAAATCAACTATTGTGTGGAGCGCATATCAGGTGGTTTTCTCTGCCCTTAAGAGATACACGTGAAACTAAAGCCGATCCTGTGCCTAGGTGCCTGTCATCCAATCCGCACTGAATTTCATTTCTAGCACATAGCAAAAAATCGCCCCATTGACTTACATTGGAGTGCAGAAAAGGTCATTTTTTCTCGGTCCCTTTAAGAGGTAGGAGTTAAACAAGCTTAGGTCTGCGGTGCCCAGGGGGACCCCATCCAGCCCGCACTGAGTTTCATTCCTACCACCTTAGGAAAAAAGTCATTATTTTGAGGCTTAGAAGTCATTTCTGCAATTCCCATAGAAAATCAACGGCGTCTCTATTCAATTGTGTGGAGCGCATATCAGGTGGGTTTTCTCTGCCGGCTTAAGAGATACACGTGAAACTAAAGCCGATCCTGGGTGCCTAGGGTGCCTGTCATCCAATCCGCACTGAATTTCATTTCTAGCACATAGCCAAAAAATCGCCCCATTGACTTACATTGGAGTGCAGAAAAGGTCATTTTTTCTCGGTCCCTTTAAGAGGTAGGAGTTAAACAAGCTTAGGTCTGCGGTGCCCAGGGGGGACCCCATCCAGCCCGCACTGAGTTTCATTCCTACCACCTTAGGAAAAAAAGTCATTATTTTGAGGCTTAGAAGTCATTTCTGCAATTCCCATAGAAAATCAATGGCGTCTCTATTCAATTGTGTGGAGCGCATATCAGGTGGATTTTCTCTGCCGGCTTAAGAGATACACGTGAAACTAAAGCCGATCCTGGGTGCCTAGGGTGCCTGTCATCCAATCCGCACTGAATTTCATTTCTAGCACATAGCCAAAAAATCGCCCCATTGACTTACATTGGAGTGCAGAAAAGGTCATTTTTTCTCGGTCCCTTTAAGAGGTAGGAGTTAAACAAGCTTAGGTCTGCGGTGCCCAGGGGGACCCCATCCAGCCCGCACTGAGTTTCATTCCTACCACCTTAGGAAAAAAAGTCATTATTTTGAGGCTTAGAAGTCATTTCTGCAATTCCCATAGAAAATCAACGGCGTCTCTATTCAATTGTGTGGAGCGCATATCAGGTGGGTTTTCTCTGCCGGCTTAAGAGATACACGTGAAACTAAAGCCGATCCTGGGTGCCTAGGGTGCCTGTCATCCAATCCGCACTGAATTTCATTTCTAGCACATAGCCAAAAAATCGCCCCATTGACTTACATTGGAGTGCAGAAAAGGTCATTTTTTCTCGGTCCCTTTAAGAGGTAGGAGTTAAACAAGCTTAGGTCTGCGGTGCCCAGGGGGACCCCATCCAGCCCGCACTGAGTTTCATTCCTACCACCTTAGGAAAAAAAGTCATTATTTTGAGGCTTAGAAGTCATTTCTGCAATTCCCATAGAAAATCAACGGCGTCTCTATTCAATTGTGTGGAGCGCATATCAGGTGGGTTTTCTCTGCCGGCTTAAGAGATACACGTGAAACTAAAGCCGATCCTGGGTGCCTAGGGTGCCTGTCATCCAATCCGCACTGATTTCATTTCTAGCACATAGCCAAAAAATCGCCCCATTGACTTACATTGGAGTGCAGAAAAGGTCATTTTTTCTCGGTCCCTTTAAGAGGTAGGAGTTAAACAAGCTTAGGTCTGCGGTGCCCAGGGGGACCCCATCCAGCCCGCACTGAGTTTCATTCCTACCACCTTAGGAAAAAAAGTCATTATTTTGAGGCTTAGAAGTCATTTCTGCAATTCCCATAGAAAATCAATGGCGTCTCTATTCAATTGTGTGGAGCGCATATCAGGTGGATTTTCTCTGCCGGCTTAAGAGATACACGTGAAACTAAAGCCGATCCTGGGTGCCTAGGGTGCCTGTCATCCAATCCGCACTGAATCTCATTTCTAGCACATAGCCAAAAAATCGCCCCATTGACTTACATTGGAGTGCAGAAAAGGTCATTTTTTCTCGGTCCCTTTAAGAGGTAGGAGTTAAACAAGCTTAGGTCTGCGGTGCCCAGGGGGGACCCCATCCAGCCCGCACTGAGTTTCATTCCTACCACCTTAGGAAAAAAAGTCATTATTTTGAGGCTTAGAAGTCATTTCTGCAATTCCCATAGAAAATCAACGGCGTCTCTATTCAATTGTGTGGAGCGCATATCAGGTGGGTTTTCTCTGCCGGCTTAAGAGATACACGTGAAACTAAAGCCGATCCTGGGTGCCTAGGGTGCCTGTCATCCAATCCGCACTGAATTTCATTTCTAGCGCATAGCCAAAAAATCGCCCCATTGACTTACATTGGAGTGCAGAAAAGGTCATTTTTTCTCGGTCCCTTTAAGAGGTAGGAGTTAAACAAGCTTAGGTCTGCGGTGCCCAGGGGGGACCCCATCCAGCCCGCACTGAGTTTCATTCCTACCACCTTAGGAAAAAAAGTCATTATTTTGAGGCTTAGAAGTCATTTCTGCAATTCCCATAGAAAATCAACGGCGTCTCTATTCAATTGTGTGGAGCGCATATCAGGTGGATTTTCTCTGCCGGCTTAAGAGATACACGTGAAACTAAAGCCGATCCTGGGTGCCTAGGGTGCCTGTCATCCAATCCGCACTGAATTTCATTTCTAGCACATAGCCAAAAATCGCCCCATTGACTTACATTGGAGTGCAGAAAAGGTCATTTTTTCTCGGTCCCTTTAAGAGGTAGGAGTTAAACAAGCTTAGGTCTGCGGTGCCCAGGGGGGACCCCATCCAGCCCGCACTGAGTTTCATTCCTACCACCTTAGGAAAAAAAGTCATTATTTTGAGGCTTAGAAGTCATTTCTGCAATTCCCATAGAAAATCAACGGCGTCTCTATTCAATTGTGTGGAGCGCATATCAGGTGGGTTTTCTCTGCCGGCTTAAGAGATACACGTGAAACTAAAGCCGATCCTGGGTGCCTAGGGTGCCTGTCATCCAATCCGCACTGAATTTCATTTCTAGCACATAGCCAAAAATCGCCCCATTGACTTACATTGGAGTGCAGAAAAGGTCATTTTTTCTCGGTCCCTTTAAGAGGTAGGAGTTAAACAAGCTTAGGTCTGCGGTGCCCAGGGGGACCCCATCCAGCCCGCACTGAGTTTCATTCCTACCACCTTAGGAAAAAAAGTCATTATTTTGAGGCTTAGAAGTCATTTCTGCAATTCCCATAGAAAATCAACGGCGTCTCTATTCAATTGTGTGGAGCGCATATCAGGTGGGTTTTCTCTGCCGGCTTAAGAGATACACGTGAAACTAAAGCCGATCCTGGGTGCCTAGGGTGCCTGTCATCCAATCCGCACTGAATTTCATTTCTAGCACATAGCCAAAAAATCGCCCCATTGACTTACATTGGAGTGCAGAAAAGGTCATTTTTTCTCGGTCCCTTTAAGAGGTAGGAGTTAAACAAGCTTAGGTCTGCGGTGCCCAGGGGGACCCCATCCAGCCCGCACTGAGTTTCATTCCTACCACCTTAGGAAAAAAAGTCATTATTTTGAGGCTTAGAAGTCATTTCTGCAATTCCCATAGAAAATCAATGGCGTCTCTATTCAATTGTGTGGAGCGCATATCAGGTGGGTTTTCTCTGCCGGCTTAAGAGATACACGTGAAACTAAAGCCGATCCTGGGTGCCTAGGGTGCCTGTCATCCAATCCGCACTGAATTTCATTTCTAGCACATAGCCAAAAATCGCCCCATTGACTTACATTGGAGTGCAGAAAAGGTCATTTTTTCTCGGTCCCTTTAAGAGGTAGGAGTTAAACAAGCTTAGGTCTGCGGTGCCCAGGGGGACCCCATCCAGCCCGCACTGAGTTTCATTCCTACCACCTTAGGAAAAAAAGTCATTATTTTGAGGCTTAGAAGTCATTTCTGCAATTCCCATAGAAAATCAACGGCGTCTCTATTCAATTGTGTGGAGCGCATATCAGGTGGGTTTTCTCTGCCGGCTTAAGAGATACACGTGAAACTAAAGCCGATCCTGGGTGCCTAGGGTGCCTGTCATCCAATCCGCACTGAATTTCATTTCTAGCACATAGCCAAAAAATCGCCCCATTGACTTACATTGGAGTGCAGAAAAGGTCATTTTTTCTCGGTCCCTTTAAGAGGTAGGAGTTAAACAAGCTTAGGTCTGCGGTGCCCAGGGGGACCCCATCCAGCCCGCACTGAGTTTCATTCCTACCACCTTAGGAAAAAAAGTCATTATTTTGAGGCTTAGAAGTCATTTCTGCAATTCCCATAGAAAATCAACGGCGTCTCTATTCAATTGTGTGGAGCGCATATCAGGTGGGTTTTCTCTGCCGGCTTAAGAGATACACGTGAAACTAAAGCCGATCCTGGGTGCCTAGGGTGCCTGTCATCCAATCCGCACTGAATTTCATTTCTAGCACATAGCCAAAAAATCGCCCCATTGACTTACATTGGAGTGCAGAAAAGGTCATTTTTTCTCGGTCCCTTTAAGAGGTAGGAGTTAAACAAGCTTAGGTCTGCGGTGCCCAGGGGGGACCCCATCCAGCCCGCACTGAGTTTCATTCCTACCACCTTAGGAAAAAAAGTCATTATTTTGAGGCTTAGAAGTCATTTCTGCAATTCCCATAGAAAATCAACGGCGTCTCTATTCAATTGTGTGGAGCGCATATCAGGTGGGTTTTCTCTGCCGGCTTAAGAGATACACGTGAAACTAAAGCCGATCCTGGGTGCCTAGGGTGCCTGTCATCCAATCCGCACTGAATTTCATTTCTAGCACATAGCCAAAAAATCGCCCCATTGACTTACATTGGAGTGCAGAAAAGGTCATTTTTTCTCGGTCCCTTTAAGAGGTAGGAGTTAAACAAGCTTAGGTCTGCGGTGCCCAGGGGGGACCCCATCCAGCCCGCACTGAGTTTCATTCCTACCACCTTAGGAAAAAAAGTCATTATTTTGAGGCTTAGAAGTCATTTCTGCAATTCCCATAGAAAATCAACGGCGTCTCTATTCAATTGTGTGGAGCGCATATCAGGTGGGTTTTCTCTGCCGGCTTAAGAGATACACGTGAAACTAAAGCCGATCCTGGGTGCCTAGGGTGCCTGTCATCCAATCCGCACTGAATTTCATTTCTAGCACATAGCCAAAAAATCGCCCCATTGACTTACATTGGAGTGCAGAAAAGGTCATTTTTTCTCGGTCCCTTTAAGAGGTAGGAGTTAAACAAGCTTAGGTCTGCGGTGCCCAGGGGGGACCCCATCCAGCCCGCACTGAGTTTCATTCCTACCACCTTAGGAAAAAAAGTCATTATTTTGAGGCTTAGAAGTCATTTCTGCAATTCCCATAGAAAATCAACGGCGTCTCTATTCAATTGTGTGGAGCGCATATCAGGTGGGTTTTCTCTGCCGGCTTAAGAGATACACGTGAAACTAAAGCCGATCCTGGGTGCCTAGGGTGCCTGTCATCCAATCCGCACTGAATTTCATTTCTAGCACATAGCCAAAAATCGCCCCATTGACTTACATTGGAGTGCAGAAAAGGTCATTTTTTCTCGGTCCCTTTAAGAGGTAGGAGTTAAACAAGCTTAGGTCTGCGGTGCCCAGGGGGGACCCCATCCAGCCCACACTGAGTTTCATTCCTACCACCTTAGGAAAAAAAGTCATTATTTTGAGGCTTAGAAGTCATTTCTGCAATTCCCATAGAAAATCAACGGCGTCTCTATTCAATTGTGTGGAGCGCATATCAGGTGGATTTTCTCTGCCGGCTTAAGAGATACACGTGAAACTAAAGCCGATCCTGGGTGCCTAGGGTGCCTGTCATCCAATCCGCACTGAATTTCATTTCTAGCACATAGCAAAAAATCGCCCCATTGACTTACATTGGAGTGCAGAAAAGGTCATTTTTTCTCGGTCCCTTTAAGAGGTAGGAGTTAAACAAGCTTAGGTCTGCGGTGCCCAGGGGGGACCCCATCCAGCCCACACTGAGTTTCATTCCTACCACCTTAGGAAAAAAAGTCATTATTTTGAGGCTTAGAAGTCATTTCTGCAATTCCCATAGAAAATCAACGGCGTCTCTATTCAATTGTGTGGAGCGCATATCAGGTGGGTTTTCTCTGCCGGCTTAAGAGATACACGTGAAACTAAAGCCGATCCTGGGTGCCTAGGGTGCCTGTCATCCAATCCGCACTGAATTTCATTTCTAGCACATAGCCAAAAAATCGCCCCATTGACTTACATTGGAGTGCAGAAAAGGTCATTTTTTCTCGGTCCCTTTAAGAGGTAGGAGTTAAACAAGCTTAGGTCTGCGGTGCCCAGGGGGACCCCATCCAGCCCGCACTGAGTTTCATTCCTACCACCTTAGGAAAAAAGTCATTATTTTGAGGCTTAGAAGTCATTTCTGCAATTCCCATAGAAAATCAACGGCGTCTCTATTCAATTGTGTGGAGCGCATATCAGGTGGGTTTTCTCTGCCGGCTTAAGAGATACACGTGAAACTAAAGCCGATCCTGGGTGCCTAGGGTGCCTGTCATCCAATCCGCACTGAATTTCATTTCTAGCACATAGCCAAAAAATCGCCCCATTGACTTACATTGGAGTGCAGAAAAGGTCATTTTTTCTCGGTCCCTTTAAGAGGTAGGAGTTAAACAAGCTTAGGTCTGCGGTGCCCAGGGGGGACCCCATCCAGCCCGCACTGAGTTTCATTCCTACCACCTTAGGAAAAAAAGTCATTATTTTGAGGCTTAGAAGTCATTTCTGCAATTCCCATAGAAAATCAACGGCGTCTCTATTCAATTGTGTGGAGCGCATATCAGGTGGGTTTTCTCTGCCGGCTTAAGAGATACACGTGAAACTAAAGCCGATCCTGGGTGCCTAGGGTGCCTGTCATCCAATCCGCACTGAATTTCATTTCTAGCACATAGCCAAAAAATCGCCCCATTGACTTACATTGGAGTGCAGAAAAGGTCATTTTTTCTCGGTCCCTTTAAGAGGTAGGAGTTAAACAAGCTTAGGTCTGCGGTGCCCAGGGGGACCCCATCCAGCCCGCACTGAGTTTCATTCCTACCACCTTAGGAAAAAAAGTCATTATTTTGAGGCTTAGAAGTCATTTCTGCAATTCCCATAGAAAATCAACGGCGTCTCTATTCAATTGTGTGGAGCGCATATCAGGTGGGTTTTCTCTGCCGGCTTAAGAGATACACGTGAAACTAAAGCCGATCCTGGGTGCCTAGGGTGCCTGTCATCCAATCCGCACTGAATTTCATTTCTAGCACATAGCCAAAAAATCGCCCCATTGACTTACATTGGAGTGCAGAAAAGGTCATTTTTTCTCGGTCCCTTTAAGAGGTAGGAGTTAAACAAGCTTAGGTCTGCGGTGCCCAGGGGGGACCCCATCCAGCCCGCACTGAGTTTCATTCCTACCACCTTAGGAAAAAAAGTCATTATTTTGAGGCTTAGAAGTCATTTCTGCAATTCCCATAGAAAATCAACGGCGTCTCTATTCAATTGTGTGGAGCGCATATCAGGTGGGTTTTCTCTGCCGGCTTAAGAGATACACGTGAAACTAAAGCCGATCCTGGGTGCCTAGGGTGCCTGTCATCCAATCCGCACTGAATTTCATTTCTAGCACATAGCCAAAAAATCGCCCCATTGACTTACATTGGAGTGCAGAAAAGGTCATTTTTTCTCGGTCCCTTTAAGAGGTAGGAGTTAAACAAGCTTAGGTCTGCGGTGCCCAGGGGGGACCCCATCCAGCCCGCACTGAGTTTCATTCCTACCACCTTAGGAAAAAAGTCATTATTTTGAGGCTTAGAAGTCATTTCTGCAATTCCCATAGAAAATCAACGGCGTCTCTATTCAATTGTGTGGAGCGCATATCAGGTGGGTTTTCTCTGCCGGCTTAAGAGATACACGTGAAACTAAAGCCGATCCTGGGTGCCTAGGGTGCCTGTCATCCAATCCGCACTGAATTTCATTTCTAGCACATAGCCAAAAAATCGCCCCATTGACTTACATTGGAGTGCAGAAAAGGTCATTTTTTCTCGGTCCCTTTAAGAGGTAGGAGTTAAACAAGCTTAGGTCTGCGGTGCCCAGGGGGACCCCATCCAGCCCGCACTGAGTTTCATTCCTACCACCTTAGGAAAAAAAGTCATTATTTTGAGGCTTAGAAGTCATTTCTGCAATTCCCATAGAAAATCAACGGCGTCTCTATTCAATTGTGTGGAGCGCATATCAGGTGGGTTTTCTCTGCCGGCTTAAGAGATACACGTGAAACTAAAGCCGATCCTGGGTGCCTAGGGTGCCTGTCATCCAATCCGCACTGAATTTCATTTCTAGCACATAGCCAAAAAATCGCCCCATTGACTTACATTGGAGTGCAGAAAAGGTCATTTTTTCTCGGTCCCTTTAAGAGGTAGGAGTTAAACAAGCTTAGGTCTGCGGTGCCCAGGGGGGACCCCATCCAGCCCGCACTGAGTTTCATTCCTACCACCTTAGGAAAAAAGTCATTATTTTGAGGCTTAGAAGTCATTTCTGCAATTCCCATAGAAAATCAACGGCGTCTCTATTCAATTGTGTGGAGCGCATATCAGGTGGGTTTTCTCTGCCGGCTTAAGAGATACACGTGAAACTAAAGCCGATCCTGGGTGCCTAGGGTGCCTGTCATCCAATCCGCACTGAATTTCATTTCTAGCACATAGCCAAAAAATCGCCCCATTGACTTACATTGGAGTGCAGAAAAGGTCATTTTTTCTCGGTCCCTTTAAGAGGTAGGAGTTAAACAAGCTTAGGTCTGCGGTGCCCAGGGGGACCCCATCCAGCCCGCACTGAGTTTCATTCCTACCACCTTAGGAAAAAAAGTCATTATTTTGAGGCTTAGAAGTCATTTCTGCAATTCCCATAGAAAATCAACGGCGTCTCTATTCAATTGTGTGGAGCGCATATCAGGTGGGTTTTCTCTGCCGGCTTAAGAGATACACGTGAAACTAAAGCCGATCCTGGGTGCCTAGGGTGCCTGTCATCCAATCCGCACTGAATTTCATTTCTAGCACATAGCCAAAAAATCGCCCCATTGACTTACATTGGAGTGCAGAAAAGGTCATTTTTTCTCGGTCCCTTTAAGAGGTAGGAGTTAAACAAGCTTAGGTCTGCGGTGCCCAGGGGGGACCCCATCCAGCCCGCACTGAGTTTCATTCCTACCACCTTAGGAAAAAAAGTCATTATTTTGAGGCTTAGAAGTCATTTCTGCAATTCCCATAGAAAATCAACGGCGTCTCTATTCAATTGTGTGGAGCGCATATCAGGTGGGTTTTCTCTGCCGGCTTAAGAGATACACGTGAAACTAAAGCCGATCCTGGGTGCCTAGGGTGCCTGTCATCCAATCCGCACTGAATTTCATTTCTAGCACATAGCCAAAAAATCGCCCCATTGACTTACATTGGAGTGCAGAAAAGGTCATTTTTTCTCGGTCCCTTTAAGAGGTAGGAGTTAAACAAGCTTAGGTCTGCGGTGCCCAGGGGGGACCCCATCCAGCCCGCACTGAGTTTCATTCCTACCACCTTAGGAAAAAAAGTCATTATTTTGAGGCTTAGAAGTCATTTCTGCAATTCCCATAGAAAATCAACGGCGTCTCTATTCAATTGTGTGGAGCGCATATCAGGTGGGTTTTCTCTGCCGGCTTAAGAGATACACGTGAAACTAAAGCCGATCCTGGGTGCCTAGGGTGCCTGTCATCCAATCCGCACTGAATTTCATTTCTAGCACATAGCCAAAAATCGCCCCATTGACTTACATTGGAGTGCAGAAAAGGTCATTTTTTCTCGGTCCCTTTAAGAGGTAGGAGTTAAACAAGCTTAGGTCTGCGGTGCCCAGGGGGGACCCCATCCAGCCCGCACTGAGTTTCATTCCTACCACCTTAGGAAAAAAAGTCATTATTTTGAGGCTTAGAAGTCATTTCTGCAATTCCCATAGAAAATCAACGGCGTCTCTATTCAATTGTGTGGAGCGCATATCAGGTGGGTTTTCTCTGCCGGCTTAAGAGATACACGTGAAACTAAAGCCGATCCTGGGTGCCTAGGGTGCCTGTCATCCAATCCGCACTGAATTTCATTTCTAGCACATAGCCAAAAAATCGCCCCATTGACTTACATTGGAGTGCAGAAAAGGTCATTTTTTCTCGGTCCCTTTAAGAGGTAGGAGTTAAACAAGCTTAGGTCTGCGGTGCCCAGGGGGGACCCCATCCAGCCCGCACTGAGTTTCATTCCTACCACCTTAGGAAAAAAAGTCATTATTTTGAGGCTTAGAAGTCATTTCTGCAATTCCCATAGAAAATCAACGGCGTCTCTATTCAATTGTGTGGAGCGCATATCAGGTGGGTTTTCTCTGCCGGCTTAAGAGATACACGTGAAACTAAAGCCGATCCTGGGTGCCTAGGGTGCCTGTCATCCAATCCGCACTGAATTTCATTTCTAGCACATAGCCAAAAAATCGCCCCATTGACTTACATTGGAGTGCAGAAAAGGTCATTTTTTCTCGGTCCCTTTAAGAGGTAGGAGTTAAACAAGCTTAGGTCTGCGGTGCCCAGGGGGGACCCCATCCAGCCCGCACTGAGTTTCATTCCTACCACCTTAGGAAAAAAAGTCATTATTTTGAGGCTTAGAAGTCATTTCTGCAATTCCCATAGAAAATCAACGGCGTCTCTATTCAATTGTGTGGAGCGCATATCAGGTGGGTTTTCTCTGCCGGCTTAAGAGATACACGTGAAACTAAAGCCGATCCTGGGTGCCTAGGGTGCCTGTCATCCAATCCGCACTGAATTTCATTTCTAGCACATAGCCAAAAAATCGCCCCATTGACTTACATTGGAGTGCAGAAAAGGTCATTTTTTCTCGGTCCCTTTAAGAGGTAGGAGTTAAACAAGCTTAGGTCTGCGGTGCCCAGGGGGGACCCCATCCAGCCCGCACTGAGTTTCATTCCTACCACCTTAGGAAAAAAAGTCATTATTTTGAGGCTTAGAAGTCATTTCTGCAATTCCCATAGAAAATCAACGGCGTCTCTATTCAATTGTGTGGAGCGCATATCAGGTGGGTTTTCTCTGCCGGCTTAAGAGATACACGTGAAACTAAAGCCGATCCTGGGTGCCTAGGGTGCCTGTCATCCAATCCGCACTGAATTTCATTTCTAGCACATAGCCAAAAAATCGCCCCATTGACTTACATTGGAGTGCAGAAAAGGTCATTTTTTCTCGGTCCCTTTAAGAGGTAGGAGTTAAACAAGCTTAGGTCTGCGGTGCCCAGGGGGGACCCCATCCAGCCCGCACTGAGTTTCATTCCTACCACCTTAGGAAAAAAAGTCATTATTTTGAGGCTTAGAAGTCATTTCTGCAATTCCCATAGAAAATCAACGGCGTCTCTATTCAATTGTGTGGAGCGCATATCAGGTGGGTTTTCTCTGCCGGCTTAAGAGATACACGTGAAACTAAAGCCGATCCTGGGTGCCTAGGGTGCCTGTCATCCAATCCGCACTGAATTTCATTTCTAGCACATAGCCAAAAAATCGCCCCATTGACTTACATTGGAGTGCAGAAAAGGTCATTTTTTCTCGGTCCCTTTAAGAGGTAGGAGTTAAACAAGCTTAGGTCTGCGGTGCCCAGGGGGGACCCCATCCAGCCCGCACTGAGTTTCATTCCTACCACCTTAGGAAAAAAAGTCATTATTTTGAGGCTTAGAAGTCATTTCTGCAATTCCCATAGAAAATCAACGGCGTCTCTATTCAATTGTGTGGAGCGCATATCAGGTGGGTTTTCTCTGCCGGCTTAAGAGATACACGTGAAACTAAAGCCGATCCTGGGTGCCTAGGGTGCCTGTCATCCAATCCGCACTGAATTTCATTTCTAGCACATAGCCAAAAAATCGCCCCATTGACTTACATTGGAGTGCAGAAAAGGTCATTTTTTCTCGGTCCCTTTAAGAGGTAGGAGTTAAACAAGCTTAGGTCTGCGGTGCCCAGGGGGACCCCATCCAGCCCGCACTGAGTTTCATTCCTACCACCTTAGGAAAAAAAGTCATTATTTTGAGGCTTAGAAGTCATTTCTGCAATTCCCATAGAAAATCAACGGCGTCTCTATTCAATTGTGTGGAGCGCATATCAGGTGGGTTTTCTCTGCCGGCTTAAGAGATACACGTGAAACTAAAGCCGATCCTGGGTGCCTAGGGTGCCTGTCATCCAATCCGCACTGAATTTCATTTCTAGCACATAGCCAAAAAATCGCCCCATTGACTTACATTGGAGTGCAGAAAAGGTCATTTTTTCTCGGTCCCTTTAAGAGGTAGGAGTTAAACAAGCTTAGGTCTGCGGTGCCCAGGGGGACCCCATCCAGCCCGCACTGAGTTTCATTCCTACCACCTTAGGAAAAAAAGTCATTATTTTGAGGCTTAGAAGTCATTTCTGCAATTCCCATAGAAAATCAACGGCGTCTCTATTCAATTGTGTGGAGCGCATATCAGGTGGGTTTTCTCTGCCGGCTTAAGAGATACACGTGAAACTAAAGCCGATCCTGGGTGCCTAGGGTGCCTGTCATCCAATCCGCACTGAATTTCATTTCTAGCACATAGCCAAAAAATCGCCCCATTGACTTACATTGGAGTGCAGAAAAGGTCATTTTTTCTCGGTCCCTTTAAGAGGTAGGAGTTAAACAAGCTTAGGTCTGCGGTGCCCAGGGGGGACCCCATCCAGCCCGCACTGAGTTTCATTCCTACCACCTTAGGAAAAAAAGTCATTATTTTGAGGCTTAGAAGTCATTTCTGCAATTCCCATAGAAAATCAACGGCGTCTCTATTCAATTGTGTGGAGCGCATATCAGGTGGGTTTTCTCTGCCGGCTTAAGAGATACACGTGAAACTAAAGCCGATCCTGGGTGCCTAGGGTGCCTGTCATCCAATCCGCACTGAATTTCATTTCTAGCACATAGCCAAAAAATCGCCCCATTGACTTACATTGGAGTGCAGAAAAGGTCATTTTTTCTCGGTCCCTTTAAGAGGTAGGAGTTAAACAAGCTTAGGTCTGCGGTGCCCAGGGGGGACCCCATCCAGCCCGCACTGAGTTTCATTCCTACCACCTTAGGAAAAAAAGTCATTATTTTGAGGCTTAGAAGTCATTTCTGCAATTCCCATAGAAAATCAACGGCGTCTCTATTCAATTGTGTGGAGCGCATATCAGGTGGGTTTTCTCTGCCGGCTTAAGAGATACACGTGAAACTAAAGCCGATCCTGGGTGCCTAGGGTGCCTGTCATCCAATCCGCACTGAATTTCATTTCTAGCACATAGCCAAAAAATCGCCCCATTGACTTACATTGGAGTGCAGAAAAGGTCATTTTTTCTCGGTCCCTTTAAGAGGTAGGAGTTAAACAAGCTTAGGTCTGCGGTGCCCAGGGGGGACCCCATCCAGCCCGCACTGAGTTTCATTCCTACCACCTTAGGAAAAAAAGTCATTATTTTGAGGCTTAGAAGTCATTTCTGCAATTCCCATAGAAAATCAACGGCGTCTCTATTCAATTGTGTGGAGCGCATATCAGGTGGGTTTTCTCTGCCGGCTTAAGAGATACACGTGAAACTAAAGCCGATCCTGGGTGCCTAGGGTGCCTGTCATCCAATCCGCACTGAATTTCATTTCTAGCACATAGCCAAAAATCGCCCCATTGACTTACATTGGAGTGCAGAAAAGGTCATTTTTTCTCGGTCCCTTTAAGAGGTAGGAGTTAAACAAGCTTAGGTCTGCGGTGCCCAGGGGGGACCCCATCCAGCCCGCACTGAGTTTCATTCCTACCACCTTAGGAAAAAAAGTCATTATTTTGAGGCTTAGAAGTCATTTCTGCAATTCCCATAGAAAATCAACGGCGTCTCTATTCAATTGTGTGGAGCGCATATCAGGTGGGTTTTCTCTGCCGGCTTAAGAGATACACGTGAAACTAAAGCCGATCCTGGGTGCCTAGGGTGCCTGTCATCCAATCCGCACTGAATTTCATTTCTAGCACATAGCCAAAAAATCGCCCCATTGACTTACATTGGAGTGCAGAAAAGGTCATTTTTTCTCGGTCCCTTTAAGAGGTAGGAGTTAAACAAGCTTAGGTCTGCGGTGCCCAGGGGGGACCCCATCCAGCCCGCACTGAGTTTCATTCCTACCACCTTAGGAAAAAAGTCATTATTTTGAGGCTTAGAAGTCATTTCTGCAATTCCCATAGAAAATCAACGGCGTCTCTATTCAATTGTGTGGAGCGCATATCAGGTGGGTTTTCTCTGCCGGCTTAAGAGATACACGTGAAACTAAAGCCGATCCTGGGTGCCTAGGGTGCCTGTCATCCAATCCGCACTGAATTTCATTTCTAGCACATAGCCAAAAAATCGCCCCATTGACTTACATTGGAGTGCAGAAAAGGTCATTTTTTCTCGGTCCCTTTAAGAGGTAGGAGTTAAACAAGCTTAGGTCTGCGGTGCCCAGGGGGACCCCATCCAGCCCGCACTGAGTTTCATTCCTACCACCTTAGGAAAAAAAGTCATTATTTTGAGGCTTAGAAGTCATTTCTGCAATTCCCATAGAAAATCAACGGCGTCTCTATTCAATTGTGTGGAGCGCATATCAGGTGGGTTTTCTCTGCCGGCTTAAGAGATACACGTGAAACTAAAGCCGATCCTGGGTGCCTAGGGTGCCTGTCATCCAATCCGCACTGAATTTCATTTCTAGCACATAGCCAAAAAATCGCCCCATTGACTTACATTGGAGTGCAGAAAAGGTCATTTTTTCTCGGTCCCTTTAAGAGGTAGGAGTTAAACAAGCTTAGGTCTGCGGTGCCCAGGGGGACCCCATCCAGCCCGCACTGAGTTTCATTCCTACCACCTTAGGAAAAAAAGTCATTATTTTGAGGCTTAGAAGTCATTTCTGCAATTCCCATAGAAAATCAACGGCGTCTCTATTCAATTGTGTGGAGCGCATATCAGGTGGGTTTTCTCTGCCGGCTTAAGAGATACACGTGAAACTAAAGCCGATCCTGGGTGCCTAGGGTGCCTGTCATCCAATCCGCACTGAATTTCATTTCTAGCACATAGCCAAAAAATCGCCCCATTGACTTACATTGGAGTGCAGAAAAGGTCATTTTTTCTCGGTCCCTTTAAGAGGTAGGAGTTAAACAAGCTTAGGTCTGCGGTGCCCAGGGGGGACCCCATCCAGCCCGCACTGAGTTTCATTCCTACCACCTTAGGAAAAAAAGTCATTATTTTGAGGCTTAGAAGTCATTTCTGCAATTCCCATAGAAAATCAACGGCGTCTCTATTCAATTGTGTGGAGCGCATATCAGGTGGGTTTTCTCTGCCGGCTTAAGAGATACACGTGAAACTAAAGCCGATCCTGGGTGCCTAGGGTGCCTGTCATCCAATCCGCACTGAATTTCATTTCTAGCACATAGCCAAAAAATCGCCCCATTGACTTACATTGGAGTGCAGAAAAGGTCATTTTTTCTCGGTCCCTTTAAGAGGTAGGAGTTAAACAAGCTTAGGTCTGCGGTGCCCAGGGGGACCCCATCCAGCCCGCACTGAGTTTCATTCCTACCACCTTAGGAAAAAAGTCATTATTTTGAGGCTTAGAAGTCATTTCTGCAATTCCCATAGAAAATCAACGGCGTCTCTATTCAATTGTGTGGAGCGCATATCAGGTGGGTTTTCTCTGCCGGCTTAAGAGATACACGTGAAACTAAAGCCGATCCTGGGTGCCTAGGGTGCCTGTCATCCAATCCGCACTGAATTTCATTTCTAGCACATAGCCAAAAAATCGCCCCATTGACTTACATTGGAGTGCAGAAAAGGTCATTTTTTCTCGGTCCCTTTAAGAGGTAGGAGTTAAACAAGCTTAGGTCTGCGGTGCCCAGGGGGGACCCCATCCAGCCCGCACTGAGTTTCATTCCTACCACCTTAGGAAAAAAAGTCATTATTTTGAGGCTTAGAAGTCATTTCTGCAATTCCCATAGAAAATCAACGGCGTCTCTATTCAATTGTGTGGAGCGCATATCAGGTGGGTTTTCTCTGCCGGCTTAAGAGATACACGTGAAACTAAAGCCGATCCTGGGTGCCTAGGGTGCCTGTCATCCAATCCGCACTGAATTTCATTTCTAGCACATAGCCAAAAAATCGCCCCATTGACTTACATTGGAGTGCAGAAAAGGTCATTTTTTCTCGGTCCCTTTAAGAGGTAGGAGTTAAACAAGCTTAGGTCTGCGGTGCCCAGGGGGGACCCCATCCAGCCCGCACTGAGTTTCATTCCTACCACCTTAGGAAAAAAAGTCATTATTTTGAGGCTTAGAAGTCATTTCTGCAATTCCCATAGAAAATCAACGGCGTCTCTATTCAATTGTGTGGAGCGCATATCAGGTGGGTTTTCTCTGCCGGCTTAAGAGATACACGTGAAACTAAAGCCGATCCTGGGTGCCTAGGGTGCCTGTCATCCAATCCGCACTGAATTTCATTTCTAGCACATAGCCAAAAAATCGCCCCATTGACTTACATTGGAGTGCAGAAAAGGTCATTTTTTCTCGGTCCCTTTAAGAGGTAGGAGTTAAACAAGCTTAGGTCTGCGGTGCCCAGGGGGACCCCATCCAGCCCGCACTGAGTTTCATTCCTACCACCTTAGGAAAAAAAGTCATTATTTTGAGGCTTAGAAGTCATTTCTGCAATTCCCATAGAAAATCAACGGCGTCTCTATTCAATTGTGTGGAGCGCATATCAGGTGGGTTTTCTCTGCCGGCTTAAGAGATACACGTGAAACTAAAGCCGATCCTGGGTGCCTAGGGTGCCTGTCATCCAATCCGCACTGAATTTCATTTCTAGCACATAGCCAAAAAATCGCCCCATTGACTTACATTGGAGTGCAGAAAAGGTCATTTTTTCTCGGTCCCTTTAAGAGGTAGGAGTTAAACAAGCTTAGGTCTGCGGTGCCCAGGGGGACCCCATCCAGCCCGCACTGAGTTTCATTCCTACCACCTTAGGAAAAAAGTCATTATTTTGAGGCTTAGAAGTCATTTCTGCAATTCCCATAGAAAATCAACGGCGTCTCTATTCAATTGTGTGGAGCGCATATCAGGTGGGTTTTCTCTGCCGGCTTAAGAGATACACGTGAAACTAAAGCCGATCCTGGGTGCCTAGGGTGCCTGTCATCCAATCCGCACTGAATTTCATTTCTAGCACATAGCCAAAAAATCGCCCCATTGACTTACATTGGAGTGCAGAAAAGGTCATTTTTTCTCGGTCCCTTTAAGAGGTAGGAGTTAAACAAGCTTAGGTCTGCGGTGCCCAGGGGGGACCCCATCCAGCCCGCACTGAGTTTCATTCCTACCACCTTAGGAAAAAAGTCATTATTTTGAGGCTTAGAAGTCATTTCTGCAATTCCCATAGAAAATCAACGGCGTCTCTATTCAATTGTGTGGAGCGCATATCAGGTGGGTTTTCTCTGCCGGCTTAAGAGATACACGTGAAACTAAAGCCGATCCTGGGTGCCTAGGGTGCCTGTCATCCAATCCGCACTGAATTTCATTTCTAGCACATAGCCAAAAAATCGCCCCATTGACTTACATTGGAGTGCAGAAAAGGTCATTTTTTCTCGGTCCCTTTAAGAGGTAGGAGTTAAACAAGCTTAGGTCTGCGGTGCCCAGGGGGGACCCCATCCAGCCCGCACTGAGTTTCATTCCTACCACCTTAGGAAAAAAAGTCATTATTTTGAGGCTTAGAAGTCATTTCTGCAATTCCCATAGAAAATCAACGGCGTCTCTATTCAATTGTGTGGAGCGCATATCAGGTGGGTTTTCTCTGCCGGCTTAAGAGATACACGTGAAACTAAAGCCGATCCTGGGTGCCTAGGGTGCCTGTCATCCAATCCGCACTGAATTTCATTTCTAGCACATAGCCAAAAAATCGCCCCATTGACTTACATTGGAGTGCAGAAAAGGTCATTTTTTCTCGGTCCCTTTAAGAGGTAGGAGTTAAACAAGCTTAGGTCTGCGGTGCCCAGGGGGACCCCATCCAGCCCGCACTGAGTTTCATTCCTACCACCTTAGGAAAAAAAGTCATTATTTTGAGGCTTAGAAGTCATTTCTGCAATTCCCATAGAAAATCAACGGCGTCTCTATTCAATTGTGTGGAGCGCATATCAGGTGGGTTTTCTCTGCCGGCTTAAGAGATACACGTGAAACTAAAGCCGATCCTGGGTGCCTAGGGTGCCTGTCATCCAATCCGCACTGAATTTCATTTCTAGCACATAGCCAAAAAATCGCCCCATTGACTTACATTGGAGTGCAGAAAAGGTCATTTTTTCTCGGTCCCTTTAAGAGGTAGGAGTTAAACAAGCTTAGGTCTGCGGTGCCCAGGGGGGACCCCATCCAGCCCGCACTGAGTTTCATTCCTACCACCTTAGGAAAAAAAGTCATTATTTTGAGGCTTAGAAGTCATTTCTGCAATTCCCATAGAAAATCAACGGCGTCTCTATTCAATTGTGTGGAGCGCATATCAGGTGGGTTTTCTCTGCCGCTTAAGAGATACACGTGAAACTAAAGCCGATCCTGGGTGCCTAGGGTGCCTGTCATCCAATCCGCACTGAATTTCATTTCTAGCACATAGCCAAAAAATCGCCCCATTGACTTACATTGGAGTGCAGAAAAGGTCATTTTTTCTCGGTCCCTTTAAGAGGTAGGAGTTAAACAAGCTTAGGTCTGCGGTGCCCAGGGGGGACCCCATCCAGCCCGCACTGAGTTTCATTCCTACCACCTTAGGAAAAAAAGTCATTATTTTGAGGCTTAGAAGTCATTTCTGCAATTCCCATAGAAAATCAACGGCGTCTCTATTCAATTGTGTGGAGCGCATATCAGGTGGGTTTTCTCTGCCGGCTTAAGAGATACACGTGAAACTAAAGCCGATCCTGGGTGCCTAGGGTGCCTGTCATCCAATCCGCACTGAATTTCATTTCTAGCACATAGCCAAAAAATCGCCCCATTGACTTACATTGGAGTGCAGAAAAGGTCATTTTTTCTCGGTCCCTTTAAGAGGTAGGAGTTAAACAAGCTTAGGTCTGCGGTGCCCAGGGGGACCCCATCCAGCCCGCACTGAGTTTCATTCCTACCACCTTAGGAAAAAAAGTCATTATTTTGAGGCTTAGAAGTCATTTCTGCAATTCCCATAGAAAATCAATGGCGTCTCTATTCAATTGTGTGGAGCGCATATCAGGTGGGTTTTCTCTGCCGGCTTAAGAGATACACGTGAACTAAAGCCGATCCTGGGTGCCTAGGGTGCCTGTCATCCAATCCGCACTGATTTCATTTCTAGCACATAGCCAAAAAATCGCCCCATTGACTTACATTGGAGTGCAGAAAAGGTCATTTTTTCTCGGTCCCTTTAAGAGGTAGGAGTTAAACAAGCTTAGGTCTGCGGTGCCCAGGGGGACCCCATCCAGCCCGCACTGAGTTTCATTCCTACCACCTTAGGAAAAAAAGTCATTATTTTGAGGCTTAGAAGTCATTTCTGCAATTCCCATAGAAAATCAACGGCGTCTCTATTCAATTGTGTGGAGCGCATATCAGGTGGGTTTTCTCTGCCGGCTTAAGAGATACACGTGAAACTAAAGCCGATCCTGGGTGCCTAGGGTGCCTGTCATCCAATCCGCACTTAATTTCATTTCTAGCACATAGCCAAAAAATCGCCCCATTGACTTACATTGGAGTGCAGAAAAGGTCATTTTTTTCTCGGTCCCTTTAAGAGGTAGGAGTTAAACAAGCTTAGGTCTGCGGTGCCCAGGGGGGACCCCATCCAGCCCGCACTGAGTTTCATTCCTACCACCTTAGGAAAAAAAGTCATTATTTTGAGGCTTAGAAGTCATTTCTGCAATTCCCATAGAAAATCAATGGCGTCTCTATTCAATTGTGTGGAGCGCATATCAGGTGGGTTTTCTCTGCCGGCTTAAGAGATACACGTGAAACTAAAGCCGATCCTGGGTGCCTAGGGTGCCTGTCATCCAATCCGCACTGAATTCATTTCATTTCTAGCACATAGCCAAAAAATCGCCCCATTGACTTACATTGGAGTGCAGAAAAGGTCATTTTTTCTCGGTCCCTTTAAGAGGTAGGAGTTAAACAAGCTTAGGTCTGCGGTGCCCAGGGGGGACCCCATCCAGCCCGCACTGAGTTTCATTCCTACCACCTAGGAAAAAAAGTCATTATTTTGAGGCTTAGAAGTCATTTCTGCAATTCCCATAGAAAATCAACGGCGTCTCTATTCAATTGTGTGGAGCGCAATCAGGTGGGTTTCTCTGCCGGCTTAAGCGGTAAGAGAAACAAGCCGATGCAAAAGGGAAGGGTGCCTGATCAGAAACCAAGCAATGAATGTCAATAATTAGCACCTAGCCCAAAAATCGCCCATAGCATTGATTTGCATTGGAGTGCAGAAAAGGTCATTTTTTCTCGGTCCTTTTAGTAGAGGTAGGAGTTAAACAAGCTTAGGTCAGCGGTGCCCGTCTCGAGCTGTGGTGCCCGCACTGATAGGAGTTTCATTCCTCCACTTTAGAGAAAAATTGTAATTATGCTGGAGGCTTAGAAGCATTTCTGCAATTCCCATAAAAATCATGGACGGCGTCCAATTTGTTGTGGCAGAGGGGAGAGGATCAAGTGGGGATTTCTGCCGGCAGCCTAAGAGATACATTTCAGTTCAATGGGACCCCAGCTGCCAGAGGCAGTCTGACATTCTCCCACAAGCCCTTTGAGTTATGGAAGCCAAAAAACCTGCATAATTTTTCCTCTGTTAAATCGGCCCTTTGGAGGAGGCAGCAGTTAAATGCCACATACTGCCAAAAAAGCACTTTGCTAAGGTACCTTCCCTCTCAACCTTAGAGCTGTGTATTTCAATAAGAATCAGCATTGCATTTAAAAGTGACCCATCTCATGGTGAAATAGAATTTGGGGCAAAATTTCATTTCTCGCACAAACCTGCCAATTTAAAAGAGATCCCAGCGTCCTGAGCTTCAGAGGGGTGCGCAGCCCATTGATCAGATGAGTTTTCTCCCCCCACTTAAGAGAAACTGTTGAAAACACCAAAAAAGCTTGAAATGAATAATTGTCGTTTTAATCTCATGATTTTTCATCATCAGATAATCCTCGGGTCCTCGCTGATTCAAGTAATTCATAATCCACGTCAATTCGCCTATGCAAACAGACGCTTTCAGGAAAATGCTAGTGAAGCATTACAGGTCTGCAGCTCAGGTTTTCCGCAATTCCTTCTAAAGCAGGATTTAAATAACTTGGGAAAGAATCAGTCAGGTGGAGGATCTCCTGTAGTGCAGGATAAGTTATAAAACCCTGGAACCAAAACATTGGGCCTGGAAATTCCCAGATCAATCCATGAGGACAAGATAAGGAGTTGACCTACGTCCACAGAGATCTGAAATATTCCCAGAAGATGATAACCCCTCAGGCTTGACGACATCGAGCATAGGAGTCCGGCGGAACAACCTAAGGATCAGAGGGCTTCCGGAAGATTTAGAAATGCAGAATTTTATATGGAGCGGTATCCTCATTGTTCACTAAGATACTCGGAAGACCTCTTGATACCCATAAGAACTCGATAGAGTTCACAGAGCATTAAAGCCAGGGAAAAGAGTCCAGAAGACCCAGAGACACCCATACTAAGAGTTCATTATTACCACTTAAAGGAAGACATTATGACGAGGGCGAGAGAAATCCAAATATTGACTTCATTGAGCTAAGTCCAGCTTTTTACTGATTTGTCATTACTAGCGCTGAGACAAGAGCTACCCTCAGGCGCTTAAGCAGAATTGCAGGAGCTCAACGTCCAGTCCATGTGGGGTTTCATTCCTTGTCCGTCAGATAGCGAGGGAAAGACTCATTTTTGAGAGAACCTAAAGACCTCCCGGAGTTCCTGAAAGTGTTAAATCTTCAACAATTATATCTACATGAATGGTGTGATCTAGCACGAGACCTTGATATTACCTCCACCCAGCTACATCTCGAGACCAAGTGCATGAGACGCAGATGACATCAGGAGACCAGACCCGCACCCCTTCCACAAAGAGAGAGGAGAGGAATGCGAGGAGCCAACAATCCTACCGCGCGGACGATCGTATGATGATGCTGCCCTCTGAATAAGTTTGTCTGTGCTTGCTATTGTATTATGCTTGTTTCCATTCCTTGAGCGCCATATGGTGGATTGCTTTTTTAGATACCTATTGTTTTAACTTTTAGTACCAGGGTAGCACACAATAGAGATAAAATGGATCCTAACGGAACTGTTCCCGTATTTTTAGTAGCTTATTGATCATATTTATTTTTTTAGCACTTATATTCTTTACACATACGCATCGTTTACTTGTAAGCCCGAAATTGTTTGACATTGAGTATTATTTAATTGAACTTTTAAGTAAATTATTTTTGTATAAGACCAATTTATAGGGCATACGAAAAGATATTTCCTCACACGGTTTTCTTCATCCCTCCACCATAATATATGAGAGGTAGAATAGGCCTGACACTTGAGACCTCATTTAGGCCTATCAACGTGTCCAACTCACCCACCCGATAGTTTGTCTTCTTTCAAGACTTAGTGACAAACTGTCCGCATATACCCTCGCGATTTTATTCGCTTTTTTTGTTAGTTTAGGTTTTTGTTTAACTTTACTTGTCGTAAAGAGTTTATTTCTTTGAAGTCCTTAACCTTATTCTTTTCTTTTCCTTTTCCATTCAGCCCTTCTTCCTCTCCATGCCCCTGCGGTTGTGATCACGGATAGTCCCTGGCACACGAGTTCATTTCTGAAAGACCCTTAGAACAGACACACATCGGACATAGACAATCGCTCAATTTAAGTTTTAAAGAACCACATTCACATGACAACATTACCATCACACATTAACGTCAACGGGTTTAATACACCTGAAAAACGTTCAACCTATTATATTCACTACATAAAAGGAGTCAAAATTTGTTTGCTTCAGGAAACTCATTTTAGAACAGACAAAACCCCTGACTTAGGAAAAATAGATATTCACAAATTGGGTATCACGCACTTCTCCTGATAAAAGACCAAGGGGGTCTCCATGGCATCCATAGCACTCCCTTACATTAATAGATGTAAAAATAGACACAGAAGCGAGTTTATTTTCATTATTGCAATTGCGGAAGAGCATTAACATTGCCAACCTTTATCCCCAAACCAACCAGGCCGAGTTATCCAAGACACTTAACGTAATGCAACTTTTGCAAAGGAAGATATTACTTGGGGGGGCTTTCATATTCCAAGAATCCTGTCTTAGATACACCCAGGCAAACGAAAACAGCTTTCAGAGATTAAAAGAATTCAAAATCCTGAGGGACCTCATTGTACGATTCTTGAGACTTTCAACCCCACAGTGAGAGACTACACTTTTTTCTCTGGCGCCAACCACTCCTATACGAGAGGATTATATCTTCATGTCCATTCACTTTTGGTTCTTGTAAAAACGCCATAAGGAATATTTTCCTGTCCGACCACGCCCAGTACATGCCTCCTTGTCCCTTCTCCCTAAAAAGAGACTTGCGACTAGATGGAGCCTGAATAGTCCTCTACTAGCTGACGCGGCATTATAGCAGAACTTAAAAACACATTTGAAGTTTTTGAGCAGGCCCATCAGAAATGATCCCACCGCGGATGTTTTTAAATGGGAAGCCTTTAAGGCCTCCGCAAGGGGTATTTTGATATCACATGGAGCCAGACTTAAAAGAGATAAAACAAAAAGATTAAATGCCCTCCTATGCAAATTGAATGACTTAGAATCTGTACATAAAAAATCCTTACAAACCGAAACTTTGATAGACTGAACGAAACTAGATGTAAGATCAAGGATATAATCATGAGCAATATAAACGGACTGTACAATCTGTGGGAAGAGTTTTTATATTGGAGTAATAGGCCCGAGTAGATTTTAGCGAACGCCTGAAAAATAAGCGAGCCTCCAATTCTATACCCTCTATAAGGAACACAAAAGGAGTGATCACATACAAAACAGAAGAAATTTCGGATAGCATTTAAAAATTTTTATGACAAATTATACCAGCTTCCAAGAATAATAGAGCTCTGACATGGCAACCTCACCTGATTATTTGGCAGAGTATATCAATAAAACTAAACTCCCGGAACTATCCCCTGATGAGAGTAGTGAGCTAGATAAAGATTTCACGTTGGAAGAGATTAGAGAAGTCATTAAAAATCTCTCTAATGGCAAATCCCCGGGCCCAGATGGTTATACAGCAAAGTTCTATAAATTATTTTCAGACGTTATATCCCCATACCTTTCAAAAACGTTCAACTCCATCTCCACATCACAAAAATTCCTTCCATCAGCTTTAGAAGCATTCATCACAGTAATCCCGAAAGAAGGCAAGGACACTAGCTCATGTAATAGTTATAGGCCGATCTCTTTGTTGAACGTAGACACAAAAATTTACGCAAAAGTCATTGCGAATAGACTTACGGGGCTCTTGGGGTCTTTAGTCGATCCGGATCAGGTTGGTTTTATGCGAAATAGAGAAGCGAGAGACAACACGCTTAGAGCATTTGCTCTTGCTAACTACGCGCATAGGCTAAACTCGGCACAGTACTTCTTGCTCTAGACGCCGAGAAGGCGTTTGACCGGGTCGACTGGAGATTCCTTGGAGCTCACGTTGAAACAAATTGGATTGGGCCCAAATTTAACATCAAAAATAATGGCATCTATATAATAATCCCACCGCTAAAATTAAAATTAATGGTACATTATCTCATACAATAACATCAGAAATGGAACACGCCAGGGATGCCCACTTTCTCCATGCTTTTTATATTATGCATGGAACATTTATTGAACTCGATTAGAAATAATTCAGATATCAAAGGTATCAGGGTAGGGAAAAGACACCATGTCTGCTCAGCTTATGCGGATGATTTACTCCTATTTATCACGCAACCACATACATCCTTGCCTCTCTTTTAGCTACCATTGAGGAATTTGCATACCATAGTAATTACTAAACTTAATGTGAACAAGTGTGAAGCGCTCACCATTGCATTATCGGAAGAGAATAGGAAAAAATTTAGTCGAAAATTACCCATTTAATTGGAGGACAAATGCGCTCAGCTACTTAGGGACACAAATAGCGACATCCCCAGAGACTACAATAAAAGAAAATTTTGACCCCTTAATGAAAAAGATAAAAAGTGATTTGGCAAGGTGGGAAGGGAGGGAGTTCTCCTGGATAGGAAGAATTAATATCCTTAAAATGAATGTACTACCACGGTTGTTGTACCTATTCCAAGCGGTACCTGCGAATTCTAAACCAGCCTTACCTATCCAGGATGAACTCGACCTTTACTAAATTTGTTTGGGCCCATAAACCGGCACGCATAGCTACCAAGATACTCTTCAGACCCAAATCAGAAGGAGGTCTAACCTACCGAGTTGTAAAGCGTATTACCAAGCAGCCATTCTGAACAGAGTACTTGACGCATTCAAACATAGAAATAATAAATTATGGATACAATTAGAAGGCCTCTATTACAAATTTTGAACCAGCAGCTATCTTGTGGACTCCCTAAGGACATCTAAAAGATATTAAATCTATATACTCATCACCGATTAGTGCCTCTATTGCATCACTAATTAAGTCACCCAAATACATGATGTCAGAACAAGTTTAATCCAGATGGCCCTCTTATACCGTTAGGCAGAAATTTGAGATTTCTTCCAGCTTTACACAAAAGCTCCTTCTTAGGTATACCCACTGAGGATAATATTACATTCCATTCCCTACTCTCCAAAAATAAAGTTAAACAGATTAACGACCTTCCTTTTAAAGAAGCTAGGGAGGACCTCCCATTGGAAACAGTACAATTCCAATACTTCACAATTGGAAATCATTTGTTTGAAAGACAAAAAAGCACCCTTAGACTGACTAGGAAACTATTGCCTTTTGAGGAGTTATGTGTCTCGGCATCCACCACATCGAAAGCAGTGTCAGCAATATATAAGTTATTGGTATCCGGTGATGAGGAATATCGCCCGGAATACATCACAAGTTGGGAAAAGGAATTGGAAGTTTCTTTCACATCTGACGAGGTTTCAATGGCCTTTTATTTGACACATAAGACTTCTATCTCTTGCAAAATTCAGGAGAGGAACTTTAAAATTCTGGCTAGATGGTACCTTGTACCAGCTAAATTAGCTTTAATGTACCCAAATCGTAGTGATCTCTGTTGGAGATGTGGTGGGGGCAGAGGCACTATGCTACACATTTGGTGGGATTGCCCTATGGTGAAAACATTTTGGTCAGATGTAATTAGTGTCATAAACAATTTTGCAGATATCCAAATTGACAATCAACCCAAACAAGTTTTATTATCAATGATTCCAGGACAAAGATATAATGTGAAAAAGTCTTTGGTGGGCTTCCTCCTAACTGCTGCTAGAGCAATAATCGCGAGGAAATGGAGATCCACTTCAGCACCTCATATTTCTGAATGGGTTGATGAAGTGAATATGATCCATAGGTTGGAAGAACTAGTTTCAGAAGATTTAGATATTGGGGAAAAATTCCATGTTAGATGGAATATTTGGGAAAAATTTAAAGAGTCAGAGCAATTTAAACATCTAATGAGTTCGGCTCCCTCTAACTACACAACATAATTGGACTTTAAGACTAATAACATAAGGTAGTGTCCGGTTGCATACATTATATAGTGGATCTTCAACATGAGTCTATGCTATACATAACGGTAGATATTGATTCTCGACTTATTGATTCAGGCTATATCTCTGTGTTGCCAACGACAACTTATTCAGGTATGTTCTGTCCATTATTTGATATGATGTGATATACACAGATGGGGAGTAAATACTACAGGCCATCGGCCTATGAGATTACAACCGCAGTACCTATGCTCAACTCTTTCCCCTAATTTTGGCTCCCACTCTGCTTTCCTCATCATAGGATAGCTCATATCTTCGTCCGATGTAAATCATTCTAGGGGATAGTCGTAGAGTTATCATATGATATTTCGCGGATTTATGCCAAGACATGTGAAGTAAGCTACCCTTTGAGTGAGATATTAAAATCAAAGTAGAGAAAGGCATATCTGATTTTTCTTGACCCCCCCCCTTTTTTTTCCCCTTCCCCTTTTCTTATCTAATTTTCCCCTTAATTCTCCCTTAAGACATTATTATGGCTTTTCATATTGCTTTATTATTGAGCTTTTTGTTAACCTTATATTTCTTTAATAAAAAAATTAAATTTGTTAGAAAATCAACGGCGTCTCTAATTCAATTGTGTGGAGCGCATATCAGGTGGGTTTTCTCTGCCGGCTTAAGAGATACACGTGAAACTAAAGCCGATCCTGGGTGCCTAGGGTGCCTGTCATCCAATCCGCACTGAATTTCATTTCTAGCACATAGCCAAAAAATCGCCCCATTGACTTACATTGGAGTGCAGAAAAGGTCATTTTTTCTCGGTCCCTTTAAGAGGTAGGAGTTAAACAAGCTTAGGTCTGCGGTGCCCAGGGGGGACCCCATCCAGCCCGCACTGAGTTTCATTCCTACCACCTTAGGAAAAAAAGTCATTATTTTGAGGCTTAGAAGTCATTTCTGCAATTCCCATAGAAAATCAACGTCGTCTCTAATTCAATTGTGTGGAGCGCATATCAGGTGGGTTTTCTCTGCCGGCTTAAGAGATACACGTGAAACTAAAGCCGATCCTGGGTGCCTAGGGTGCCTGTCATCCAATCCGCACTGAATTTCATTTCTAGCACATAGCCAAAAAATCGCCCCATTGACTTACATTGGAGTGCAGAAAAGGTCATTTTTTCTCGGTCCCTTTAAGAGGTAGGAGTTAAACAAGCTTAGGTCTGCGGTGCCCAGGGGGGACCCCATCCAGCCCACACTGAGTTTCATTCCTACCACCTTAGGAAAAAAAGTCATTATTTTGAGGCTTAGAAGTCATTTCTGCAATTCCCATAGAAAATCAATGGCGTCTCTATTCAATTGTGTGGAGCGCATATCAGGTGGATTTTCTCTGCCGGCTTAAGAGATACACGTGAAACTACAGCCGATCCTGGGTGCCTAGGGTGCCTGTCATCCAATCCGCACTGAATTTCATTTCTAGCACCTAGCCAAAAAAATCGCCCCATTGACTTACATTGGAGTGCAGAAAAGGTCATTTTTTCTCGGTCCCTTTAAGAGGTAGGAGTTAAACAAGCTTAGGTCTGCGGTGCCCAGGGGGGACCCCATCCAGCCCGCACTGAGTTTCATTCCTACCACCTTAGGAAAAAAAGTCATTATTTTGAGGCTTAGAAGTCATTTCTGCAATTCCCATAGAAAATCAACGGCGTCTCTAATTCAATTGTGTGGAGCGCATATCAGGTGGGTTTTCTCTGCCGGCTTAAGAGATACACGTGAAACTAAAGCCGATCCTGGGTGCCTAGGGTGCCTGTCATCCAATCCGCACTGAATTTCATTTCTAGCACATAGCCAAAAAATCGCCCCATTGACTTACATTGGAGTGCAGAAAAGGTCATTTTTTCTCGGTCCCTTTAAGAGGTAGGAGTTAAACAAGCTTAGGTCTGCGGTGCCCAGGGGGGACCCCATCCAGCCCGCACTGAGTTTCATTCCTACCACCTTAGGAAAAAAAGTCATTATTTTGAGGCTTAGAAGTCATTTCTGCAATTCCCATAGAAAATCAATGGCGTCTCTATTCAATTGTGTGGAGCGCATATCAGGTGGGATTTTCTCTGCCGGCTTAAGAGATACACGTGAAACTAAAGCCGATCCTGGGTGCCTAGGGTGCCTGTCATCCAATCCGCACTGAATTTCATTTCTAGCACATAGCCAAAAAATCGCCCCATTGACTTACATTGGAGTGCAGAAAAGGTCATTTTTTCTCGGTCCCTTTAAGAGGTAGGAGTTAAACAAGCTTAGGTCTGCGGTGCCCAGGGGGGACCCCATCCAGCCCGCACTGAGTTTCATTCCTACCACCTTAGGAAAAAAAGTCATTATTTTGAGGCTTAGAAGTCATTTCTGCAATTCCCATAGAAAATCAACGGCGTCTCTAATTCAATTGTGTGGAGCGCATATCAGGTGGGTTTTCTCTGCCGGCTTAAGAGATACACGTGAAACTAAAGCCGATCCTGGGTGCCTAGGGTGCCTGTCATCCAATCCGCACTGAATTTCATTTCTAGCACATAGCCAAAAAATCGCCCCATTGACTTACATTGGAGTGCAGAAAAGGTCATTTTTTCTCGGTCCCTTTAAGAGGTAGGAGTTAAACAAGCTTAGGTCTGCGGTGCCCAGGGGGGACCCCATCCAGCCCGCACTGAGTTTCATTCCTACCACCTTAGGAAAAAAAGTCATTATTTTGAGGCTTAGAAGTCATTTCTGCAATTCCCATAGAAAATCAACGGCGTCTCTAATTCAATTGTGTGGAGCGCATATCAGGTGGGTTTTCTCTGCCGGCTTAAGAGATACACGTGAAACTAAAGCCGATCCTGGGTGCCTAGGGTGCCTGTCATCCAATCCGCACTGAATTTCATTTCTAGCACATAGCCAAAAAATCGCCCCATTGACTTACATTGGAGTGCAGAAAAGGTCATTTTTTCTCGGTCCCTTTAAGAGGTAGGAGTTAAACAAGCTTAGGTCTGCGGTGCCCAGGGGGGACCCCATCCAGCCCACACTGAGTTTCATTCCTACCACCTTAGGAAAAAAAGTCATTATTTTGAGGCTTAGAAGTCATTTCTGCAATTCCCATAGAAAATCAATGGCGTCTCTATTCAATTGTGTGGAGCGCATATCAGGTGGGATTTTCTCTGCCGGCTTAAGAGATACACGTGAAACTAAAGCCGATCCTGGGTGCCTAGGGTGCCTGTCATCCAATCCGCACTGAATTTCATTTCTAGCACATAGCCAAAAAATCGCCCCATTGACTTACATTGGAGTGCAGAAAAGGTCATTTTTTCTCGGTCCCTTTAAGAGGTAGGAGTTAAACAAGCTTAGGTCTGCGGTGCCCAGGGGGGACCCCATCCAGCCCGCACTGAGTTTCATTCCTACCACCTTAGGAAAAAAAGTCATTATTTTGAGGCTTAGAAGTCATTTCTGCAATTCCCATAGAAAATCAATGGCGTCTCTATTCAATTGTGTGGAGCGCATATCAGGTGGATTTTCTCTGCCGGCTTAAGAGATACACGTGAAACTAAAGCCGATCCTGGGTGCCTAGGGTGCCTGTCATCCAATCCGCACTGAATTTCATTTCTAGCACATAGCCAAAAAATCGCCCCATTGACTTACATTGGAGTGCAGAAAAGGTCATTTTTTCTCGGTCCCTTTAAGAGGTAGGAGTTAAACAAGCTTAGGTCTGCGGTGCCCAGGGGGGACCCCATCCAGCCCGCACTGAGTTTCATTCCTACCACCTTAGGAAAAAAAGTCATTATTTTGAGGCTTAGAAGTCATTTCTGCAATTCCCATAGAAAATCAACGGCGTCTCTAATTCAATTGTGTGGAGCGCATATCAGGTGGGTTTTCTCTGCCGGCTTAAGAGATACACGTGAAACTAAAGCCGATCCTGGGTGCCTAGGGTGCCTGTCATCCAATCCGCACTGAATTTCATTTCTAGCACATAGCCAAAAAATCGCCCCATTGACTTACATTGGAGTGCAGAAAAGGTCATTTTTTCTCGGTCCCTTTAAGAGGTAGGAGTTAAACAAGCTTAGGTCTGCGGTGCCCAGGGGGGACCCCATCCAGCCCGCACTGAGTTTCATTCCTACCACCTTAGGAAAAAAAGTCATTATTTTGAGGCTTAGAAGTCATTTCTGCAATTCCCATAGAAAATCAACTGGCGTCTCTATTCAATTGTGTGGAGCGCATATCAGGTGGGATTTTCTCTGCCGGCTTAAGAGATACACGTGAAACTAAAGCCGATCCTGGGTGCCTAGGGTGCCTGTCATCCAATCCGCACTGAATTTCATTTCTAGCACATAGCCAAAAAATCGCCCCATTGACTTACATTGGAGTGCAGAAAAGGTCATTTTTTCTCGGTCCCTTTAAGAGGTAGGAGTTAAACAAGCTTAGGTCTGCGGTGCCCAGGGGGGACCCCATCCAGCCCGCACTGAGTTTCATTCCTACCACCTTAGGAAAAAAAGTCATTATTTTGAGGCTTAGAAGTCATTTCTGCAATTCCCATAGAAAATCAACGGCGTCTCTAATTCAATTGTGTGGAGCGCATATCAGGTGGGTTTTCTCTGCCGGCTTAAGAGATACACGTGAAACTAAAGCCGATCCTGGGTGCCTAGGGTGCCTGTCATCCAATCCGCACTGAATTTCATTTCTAGCACATAGCCAAAAAATCGCCCCATTGACTTACATTGGAGTGCAGAAAAGGTCATTTTTTCTCGGTCCCTTTAAGAGGTAGGAGTTAAACAAGCTTAGGTCTGCGGTGCCCAGGGGGGACCCCATCCAGCCCGCACTGAGTTTCATTCCTACCACCTTAGGAAAAAAAGTCATTATTTTGAGGCTTAGAAGTCATTTCTGCAATTCCCATAGAAAATCAACGGCGTCTCTAATTCAATTGTGTGGAGCGCATATCAGGTGGGTTTTCTCTGCCGGCTTAAGAGATACACGTGAAACTAAAGCCGATCCTGGGTGCCTAGGGTGCCTGTCATCCAATCCGCACTGAATTTCATTTCTAGCACATAGCCAAAAAATCGCCCCATTGACTTACATTGGAGTGCAGAAAAGGTCATTTTTTCTCGGTCCCTTTAAGAGGTAGGAGTTAAACAAGCTTAGGTCTGCGGTGCCCAGGGGGGACCCCATCCAGCCCGCACTGAGTTTCATTCCTACCACCTTAGGAAAAAAAGTCATTATTTTGAGGCTTAGAAGTCATTTCTGCAATTCCCATAGAAAATCAATGGCGTCTCTATTCAATTGTGTGGAGCGCATATCAGGTGGATTTTCTCTGCCGGCTTAAGAGATACACGTGAAACTAAAGCCGATCCTGGGTGCCTAGGGTGCCTGTCATCCAATCCGCACTGAATTTCATTTCTAGCACATAGCCAAAAAATCGCCCCATTGACTTACATTGGAGTGCAGAAAAGGTCATTTTTTCTCGGTCCCTTTAAGAGGTAGGAGTTAAACAAGCTTAGGTCTGCGGTGCCCAGGGGGGACCCCATCCAGCCCGCACTGAGTTTCATTCCTACCACCTTAGGAAAAAAAGTCATTATTTTGAGGCTTAGAAGTCATTTCTGCAATTCCCATAGAAAATCAACGGCGTCTCTATTCAATTGTGTGGAGCGCATATCATGTGGGTTTTCTCTGCCGGCTTAAGAGATACACGTGAAACTAAAGCCGATCCTGGGTGCCTAGGGTGCCTGTCATCCAATCCGCACTGAATTTCATTTCTAGCACATAGCCAAAAAATCGCCCCATTGACTTACATTGGAGTGCAGAAAAGGTCATTTTTTCTCGGTCCCTTTAAGAGGTAGGAGTTAAACAAGCTTAGGTCTGCGGTGCCCAGGGGGGACCCCATCCAGCCCGCACTGAGTTTCATTCCTACCACCTTAGGAAAAAAAGTCATTATTTTGAGGCTTAGAAGTCATTTCTGCAATTCCCATAGAAAATCAACGGCGTCTCTAATTCAATTGTGTGGAGCGCATATCAGGTGGGATTTTCTCTGCCGGCTTAAGAGATACACGTGAAACTAAAGCCGATCCTGGGTGCCTAGGGTGCCTGTCATCCAATCCGCACTGAATTTCATTTCTAGCACATAGCCAAAAAATCGCCCCATTGACTTACATTGGAGTGCAGAAAAGGTCATTTTTTCTCGGTCCCTTTAAGAGGTAGGAGTTAAACAAGCTTAGGTCTGCGGTGCCCAGGGGGGACCCCATCCAGCCCGCACTGAGTTTCATTCCTACCACCTTAGGAAAAAAAGTCATTATTTGAGGCTTAGAAGTCATTTCTGCAATTCCCATAGAAAATCAACGGCGTCTCTATTCAATTGTGTGGAGCGCATATCAGGTGGGTTTTCTCTGCCGGCTTAAGAGATACACGTGAAACTAAAGCCGATCCTGGGTGCCTAGGGTGCCTGTCATCCAATCCGCACTGAATTTCATTTCTAGCACATAGCCAAAAAATCGCCCCATTGACTTACATTGGAGTGCAGAAAAGGTCATTTTTTCTCGGTCCCTTTAAGAGGTAGGAGTTAAACAAGCTTAGGTCTGCGGTGCCCAGGGGGGACCCCATCCAGCCCGCACTGAGTTTCATTCCTACCACCTTAGGAAAAAAAAGTCATTATTTTGAGGCTTAGAAGTCATTTCTGCAATTCCCATAGAAAATCAACGGCGTCTCTAATTCAATTGTGTGGAGCGCATATCAGGTGGGTTTTCTCTGCCGGCTTAAGAGATACACGTGAAACTAAAGCCGATCCTGGGTGCCTAGGGTGCCTGTCATCCAATCCGCACTGAATTTCATTTCTAGCACATAGCCAAAAAATCGCCCCATTGACTTACATTGGAGTGCAGAAAAGGTCATTTTTTCTCGGTCCCTTTAAGAGGTAGGAGTTAAACAAGCTTAGGTCTGCGGTGCCCAGGGGGGACCCCATCCAGCCCGCACTGAGTTTCATTCCTACCACCTTAGGAAAAAAAAGTCATTATTTTGAGGCTTAGAAGTCATTTCTGCAATTCCCATAGAAAATCAACGGCGTCTCTAATTCAATTGTGTGGAGCGCATATCAGGTGGGTTTTCTCTGCCGGCTTAAGAGATACACGTGAAACTAAAGCCGATCCTGGGTGCCTAGGGTGCCTGTCATCCAATCCGCACTGAATTTCATTTCTAGCACATAGCCAAAAAATCGCCCCATTGACTTACATTGGAGTGCAGAAAAGGTCATTTTTTCTCGGTCCCTTTAAGAGGTAGTAGTTAAACAAGCTTAGGTCTGCGGTGCCCAGGGGGGACCCCATCCAGCCCGCACTGAGTTTCATTCCTACCACCTTAGGAAAAAAAAGTCATTATTTTGAGGCTTAGAAGTCATTTCTGCAATTCCCATAGAAAATCAACGGCGTCTCTATTCAATTGTGTGGAGCGCATATCAGGTGGGTTTTCTCTGCCGGCTTAAGAGATACACGTGAAACTAAAGCCGATCCTGGGTGCCTAGGGTGCCTGTCATCCAATCCGCACTGAATTTCATTTCTAGCACATAGCCAAAAAATCGCCCCATTGACTTACATTGGAGTGCAGAAAAGGTCATTTTTTCTCGGTCCCTTTAAGAGGTAGGAGTTAAACAAGCTTAGGTCTGCGGTGCCCAGGGGGGACCCCATCCAGCCCGCACTGAGTTTCATTCCTACCACCTTAGGAAAAAAAGTCATTATTTTGAGGCTTAGAAGTCATTTCTGCAATTCCCATAGAAAATCAACGGCGTCTCTAATTCAATTGTGTGGAGCGCATATCAGGTGGGTTTTCTCTGCCGGCTTAAGAGATACACGTGAAACTAAAGCCGATCCTGGGTGCCTAGGGTGCCTGTCATCCAATCCGCACTGAATTTCATTTCTAGCACATAGCCAAAAAACTCGCCCCATTGACTTACATTGGAGTGCAGAAAAGGTCATTTTTTCTCGGTCCCTTTAAGAGGTAGGAGTTAAACAAGCTTAGGTCTGCGGTGCCCAGGGGGGACCCCATCCAGCCCGCACTGAGTTTCATTCCTACCACCTTAGGAAAAAAAGTCATTATTTTGAGGCTTAGAAGTCATTTCTGCAATTCCCATAGAAAATCAACGGCGTCTCTATTCAATTGTGTGGAGCGCATATCAGGTGGGTTTTCTCTGCCGGCTTAAGAGATACACGTGAAACTAAAGCCGATCCTGGGTGCCTAGGGTGCCTGTCATCCAATCCGCACTGAATTTCATTTCTAGCACATAGCCAAAAAATCGCCCCATTGACTTACATTGGAGTGCAGAAAAGGTCATTTTTTCTCGGTCCCTTTAAGAGGTAGGAGTTAAACAAGCTTAGGTCTGCGGTGCCCAGGGGGACCCCATCCAGCCCGCACTGAGTTTCATTCCTACCACCTTAGGAAAAAAAGTCATTATTTTGAGGCTTAGAAGTCATTTCTGCAATTCCCATAGAAAATCAACGGCGTCTCTAATTCAATTGTGTGGAGCGCATATCAGGTGGGTTTTCTCTGCCGGCTTAAGAGATACACGTGAAACTAAAGCCGATCCTGGGTGCCTAGGGTGCCTGTCATCCAATCCGCACTGAATTTCATTTCTAGCACATAGCCAAAAAATCGCCCCATTGACTTACATTGGAGTGCAGAAAAGGTCATTTTTTCTCGGTCCCTTTAAGAGGTAGGAGTTAAACAAGCTTAGGTCTGCGGTGCCCAGGGGGGACCCCATCCAGCCCGCACTGAGTTTCATTCCTACCACCTTAGGAAAAAAAGTCATTATTTTGAGGCTTAGAAGTCATTTCTGCAATTCCCATAGAAAATCAACGGCGTCTCTAATTCAATTGTGTGGAGCGCATATCAGGTGGGTTTTCTCTGCCGGCTTAAGAGATACACGTGAAACTAAAGCCGATCCTGGGTGCCTAGGGTGCCTGTCATCCAATCCGCACTGAATTTCATTTCTAGCACATAGCCAAAAAAATCGCCCCATTGACTTACATTGGAGTGCAGAAAAGGTCATTTTTTCTCGGTCCCTTTAAGAGGTAGGAGTTAAACAAGCTTAGGTCTGCGGTGCCCAGGGGGGACCCCATCCAGCCCGCACTGAGTTTCATTCCTACCACCTTAGGAAAAAAAGTCATTATTTTGAGGCTTAGAAGTCATTTCTGCAATTCCCATAGAAAATCAACGGCGTCTCTAATTCAATTGTGTGGAGCGCATATCAGGTGGTTTTCTCTGCCGGCTTAAGAGATACACGTGAAACTAAAGCCGATCCTGGGTGCCTAGGGTGCCTGTCATCCAATCCGCACTGAATTTCATTTCTAGCACATAGCCAAAAAATCGCCCCATTGACTTACATTGGAGTGCAGAAAAGGTCATTTTTTCTCGGTCCCTTTAAGAGGTAGGAGTTAAACAAGCTTAGGTCTGCGGTGCCCAGGGGGGACCCCATCCAGCCCGCACTGAGTTTCATTCCTACCACCTTAGGAAAAAAAGTCATTATTTTGAGGCTTAGAAGTCATTTCTGCAATTCCCATAGAAAATCAACTGGCGTCTCTAATTCAATTGTGTGGAGCGCATATCAGGTGGGTTTTCTCTGCCGGCTTAAGAGATACACGTGAAACTAAAGCCGATCCTGGGTGCCTAGGGTGCCTGTCATCCAATCCGCACTGAATTTCATTTCTAGCACATAGCCAAAAAATCGCCCCATTGACTTACATTGGAGTGCAGAAAAGGTCATTTTTTCTCGGTCCCTTTAAGAGGTAGGAGTTAAACAAGCTTAGGTCTGCGGTGCCCAGGGGGGACCCCATCCAGCCCGCACTGAGTTTCATTCCTACCACCTTAGGAAAAAAGTCATTATTTTGAGGCTTAGAAGTCATTTCTGCAATTCCCATAGAAAATCAACGGCGTCTCTATTCAATTGTGTGGAGCGCATATCAGGTGGAGTTTTCTCTGCCGGCTTAAGAGATACACGTGAAACTAAAGCCGATCCTGGGTGCCTAGGGTGCCTGTCATCCAATCCGCACTGAATTTCATTTCTAGCACATAGCCAAAAAATCGCCCCATTGACTTACATTGGAGTGCAGAAAAGGTCATTTTTTCTCGGTCCCTTTAAGAGGTAGGAGTTAAACAAGCTTAGGTCTGCGGTGCCCAGGGGGGACCCCATCCAGCCCACACTGAGTTTCATTCCTACCACCTTAGGAAAAAAAGTCATTATTTTGAGGCTTAGAAGTCATTTCTGCAATTCCCATAGAAAATCAACGGCGTCTCTATTCAATTGTGTGGAGCGCATATCAGGTGGGTTTTCTCTGCCGGCTTAAGAGATACACGTGAAACTAAAGCCGATCCTGGGTGCCTAGGGTGCCTGTCATCCAATCCGCACTGAATTTCATTTCTAGCACATAGCCAAAAATCGCCCCATTGACTTACATTGGAGTGCAGAAAAGGTCATTTTTTCTCGGTCCCTTTAAGAGGTAGGAGTTAAACAAGCTTAGGTCTGCGGTGCCCAGGGGGGACCCCATCCAGCCCGCACTGAGTTTCATTCCTACCACCTTAGGAAAAAAAGTCATTATTTTGAGGCTTAGAAGTCATTTCTGCAATTCCCATAGAAATCAATTGCGTCCTCTATTCAATTGTGTGGAGCGCATATCAGGTGGGTTTTCTCTGCCGGCTTAAGAGATACACGTGAAACTAAAAGCCGATCCTGGGTGCCTAGGGTGCCTGTCATCCAATCCGCACTGAATTTCATTTCTAGCACATAGCCAAAAAATCGCCCCATTGACTTACATTGGAGTGCAGAAAAGGTCATTTTTTCTCGGTCCCTTTAAGAGGTAGGAGTTAAACAAGCTTAGGTCTGCGGTGCCCAGGGGGGACCCCATCCAGCCCACACTGAGTTTCATTCCTACCACCTTAGGAAAAAAAGTCATTATTTTGAGGCTTAGAAGTCATTTCTGCAATTCCCATAGAAAATCAATGGCGTCTCTATTCAATTGTGTGGAGCGCATATCAGGTGGATTTTCTCTGCCGCCTTAAGAGATACACGTGAAACTAAAGCCGATCCTGGGTGCCTAGGGTGCCTGTCATCCAATCCGCACTGAATTTCATTTCTAGCACATAGCCAAAAAATCGCCCCATTGACTTACATTGGAGTGCAGAAAAAGGTCATTTTTTCTCGGTCCCTTTAAGAGGTAGGAGTTAAACAAGCTTAGGTCTGCGGTGCCCAGGGGGGACCCCATCCAGCCCGCACTGAGTTTCATTCCTACCACCTTAGGAAAAAAGTCATTATTTTGAGGCTTAGAAGTCATTTCGCAATTCCCATAGAAAATCAACGGCGTCTCTAATTCAATTGTGTGGAGCGCATATCAGGTGGGTTTTCTCTCTGCCGGCTTAAGAGATACACGTGAAACTAAAGCCGATCCTGGGTGCCTAGGGTGCCTGTCATCCAATCCGCACTGAATTTCATTTCTAGCACATAGCCAAAAAAATCGCCCCATTGACTTACATTGGAGTGCAGAAAAGGTCATTTTTTCTCGGTCCCTTTAAGAGGTAGGAGTTAAACAAGCTTAGGTCTGCGGTGCCCAGGGGGGACCCCATCCAGCCCGCACTGAGTTTCATTCCTACCACCTTAGGAAAAAAAGTCATTATTTTGAGGCTTAGAAGTCATTTCTGCAATTCCCATAGAAAATCAATGGCGTCTCTATTCAATTGTGTGGAGCGCATATCAGGTGGATTTTCTCTGCCGGCTTAAGAGATACACGTGAAACTAAAGCCGATCCTGGGTGCCTAGGGTGCCTGTCATCCAATCCGCACTGAATTTCATTTCTAGCACATAGCCAAAAAATCGCCCCATTGACTTACATTGGAGTGCAGAAAAGGTCATTTTTTTCTCGGTCCCTTTAAGAGGTAGGAGTTAAACAAGCTTAGGTCTGCGGTGCCCAGGGGGGACCCCATCCAGCCCACACTGAGTTTCATTCCTACCACCTTAGGAAAAAAAAGTCATTATTTTGAGGCTTAGAAGTCATTTCTGCAATTCCCATAGAAAATCAACGGCGTCTCTAATTCAATTGTGTGGAGCGCATATCAGGTGGGTTTTCTCTGCCGGCTTAAGAGATACACGTGAAACTAAAGCCGATCCTGGGTGCCTAGGGTGCCTGTCATCCAATCCGCACTGAATTTCATTTCTAGCACATAGCCAAAAAATCGCCCCATTGACTTACATTGGAGTGCAGAAAAGGTCATTTTTTCTCGGTCCATTTAAGAGGTAGGAGTTAAACAAGCTTAGGTCTGCGGTGCCCAGGGGGGACCCCATCCAGCCCACACTGAGTTTCATTCCTACCACCTTAGGAAAAAAAGTCATTATTTTGAGGCTTAGAAGTCATTTCTGCAATTCCCATAGAAAATCAACGGCGTCTCTAATTCAATTGTGTGGAGCGCATATCAGGTGGGTTTTCTCTGCCGGCTTAAGAGATACACGTGAAACTAAAGCCGATCCTGGGTGCCTAGGGTGCCTGTCATCCAATCCGCACTGAATTTCATTTCTAGCACATAGCCAAAAAATCGCCCCATTGACTTACATTGGAGTGCAGAAAAGGCCATTTTTTCTCGGTCCCTTTAAGAGGTAGGAGTTAAACAAGCTTAGGTCTGCGGTGCCCAGGGGGGACCCCATCCAGCCCACACTGAGTTTCATTCCTACCACCTTAGGAAAAAAAGTCATTATTTTGAGGCTTAGAAGTCATTTCTGCAATTCCCATAGAAAATCAATGGCGTCTCTATTCAATTGTGTGGAGCGCATATCAGGTGGATTTTCTCTGCCGGCTTAAGAGATACACGTGAAACTAAAGCCGATCCTGGGTGCCTAGGGTGCCTGTCATCCAATCCGCACTGAATTTCATTTCTAGCACATAGCCAAAAAATCGCCCCATTGACTTACATTGGAGTGCAGAAAAGGTCATTTTTTCTCGGTCCCTTTAAGAGGTAGGAGTTAAACAAGCTTAGAGCTGCGGTGCCCAGGGGGGACCCCATCCAGCCCGCACTGAGTTTCATTCCTACCACCTTAGGAAAAAAAGTCATTATTTTGAGGCTTAGAAGTCATTTCTGCAATTCCCATAGAAAATCAACGGCGTCTCTAATTCAATTGTGTGGAGCGCATATCAGGTGGGTTTTCTCTGCCGGCTTAAGAGATACACGTGAAACTAAAGCCGATCCTGGGTGCCTAGGGTGCCTGTCATCCAATCCGCACTGAATTTCATTTCTAGCACATAGCCAAAAAATCGCCCCATTGACTTACATTGGAGTGCAGAAAAGGTCATTTTTTCTCGGTCCCTTTAAGAGGTAGGAGTTAAACAAGCTTAGGTCTGCGGTGCCCAGGGGGGACCCCATCCAGCCCACACTGAGTTTCATTCCTACCACCTTAGGAAAAAAAGTCATTATTTTGAGGCTTAGAAGTCATTTCTGCAATTCCCATAGAAAATCAATGGCGTCTCTATTCAATTGTGTGGAGCGCATATCAGGTGGATTTTCTCTGCCGGCTTAAGAGATACACGTGAAACTAAAGCCGATCCTGGGTGCCTAGGGTGCCTGTCATCCAATCCGCACTGAATTTCATTTCTAGCACATAGCCAAAAAATCGCCCCATTGACTTACATTGGAGTGCAGAAAAGGTCATTTTTTCTCGGTCCCTTTAAGAGGTAGGAGTTAAACAAGCTTAGAGCTGCGGTGCCCAGGGGGGACCCCATCCAGCCCGCACTGAGTTTCATTCCTACCACCTTAGGAAAAAAAGTCATTATTTTGAGGCTTAGAAGTCATTTCTGCAATTCCCATAGAAAATCAACGGCGTCTCTAATTCAATTGTGTGGAGCGCATATCAGGTGGGTTTTCTCTGCCGGCTTAAGAGATACACGTGAAACTAAAGCCGATCCTGGGTGCCTAGGGTGCCTGTCATCCAATCCGCACTGAATTTCATTTCTAGCACATAGCCAAAAAATCGCCCCATTGACTTACATTGGAGTGCAGAAAAGGTCATTTTTTCTCGGTCCCTTTAAGAGGTAGGAGTTAAACAAGCTTAGGTCTGCGGTGCCCAGGGGGGACCCCATCCAGCCCACACTGAGTTTCATTCCTACCACCTTAGGAAAAAAAGTCATTATTTTGAGGCTTAGAAGACATTTCTGCAATTCCCATAGAAAATCAATGGCGTCTCTATTCAATTGTGTGGAGCGCATATCAGGTGGATTTTCTCTGCCGGCTTAAGAGATACACGTGAAACTAAAGCCGATCCTGGGTGCCTAGGGTGCCTGTCATCCAATCCGCACTGAATTTCATTTCTAGCACATAGCCAAAAAATCGCCCCATTGACTTACATTGGAGTGCAGAAAAGGTCATTTTTTTCTCGGTCCCTTTAAGAGGTAGGAGTTAAACAAGCTTAGGTCTGCGGTGCCCAGGGGGGACCCCATCCAGCCCACACTGAGTTTCATTCCTACCACCTTAGGAAAAAAAGTCATTATTTTGAGGCTTAGAAGTCATTTCTGCAATTCCCATAGAAAATCAACGGCGTCTCTAATTCAATTGTGTGGAGCGCATATCAGGTGGGTTTTCTCTGCCGGCTTAAGAGATACACGTGAAACTAAAGCCGATCCTGGGTGCCTAGGGTGCCTGTCATCCAATCCGCACTGAATTTCATTTCTAGCACATAGCCAAAAAATCGCCCCATTGACTTACATTGGAGTGCAGAAAAGGTCATTTTTTCTCGGTCCATTTAAGAGGTAGGAGTTAAACAAGCTTAGGTCTGCGGTGCCCAGGGGGGACCCCATCCAGCCCACACTGAGTTTCATTCCTACCACCTTAGGAAAAAAAGTCATTATTTTGAGGCTTAGAAGTCATTTCTGCAATTCCCATAGAAAATCAACGGCGTCTCTAATTCAATTGTGTGGAGCGCATATCAGGTGGGTTTTCTCTGCCGGCTTAAGAGATACACGTGAAACTAAAGCCGATCCTGGGTGCCTAGGGTGCCTGTCATCCAATCCGCACTGAATTTCATTTCTAGCACATAGCCAAAAAATCGCCCCATTGACTTACATTGGAGTGCAGAAAAGGTCATTTTTTCTCGGTCCCTTTAAGAGGTAGGAGTTAAACAAGCTTAGGTCTGCGGTGCCCAGGGGGGACCCCATCCAGCCCACACTGAGTTTCATTCCTACCACCTTAGGAAAAAAAGTCATTATTTTGAGGCTTAGAAGTCATTTCTGCAATTCCCATAGAAAATCAATGGCGTCTCTATTCAATTGTGTGGAGCGCATATCAGGTGGATTTTCTCTGCCGGCTTAAGAGATACACGTGAAACTAAAGCCGATCCTGGGTGCCTAGGGTGCCTGTCATCCAATCCGCACTGAATTTCATTTCTAGCACATAGCCAAAAAATCGCCCCATTGACTTACATTGGAGTGCAGAAAAGGTCATTTTTTCTCGGTCCCTTTAAGAGGTAGGAGTTAAACAAGCTTAGAGCTGCGGTGCCCAGGGGGGACCCCATCCAGCCCGCACTGAGTTTCATTCCTACCACCTTAGGAAAAAAAGTCATTATTTTGAGGCTTAGAAGTCATTTCTGCAATTCCCATAGAAAATCAACGGCGTCTCTAATTCAATTGTGTGGAGCGCATATCAGGTGGGTTTTCTCTGCCGGCTTAAGAGATACACGTGAAACTAAAGCCGATCCTGGGTGCCTAGGGTGCCTGTCATCCAATCCGCACTGAATTTCATTTCTAGCACATAGCCAAAAAATCGCCCCATTGACTTACATTGGAGTGCAGAAAAGGTCATTTTTTCTCGGTCCCTTTAAGAGGTAGGAGTTAAACAAGCTTAGGTCTGCGGTGCCCAGGGGGGACCCCATCCAGCCCACACTGAGTTTCATTCCTACCACCTTAGGAAAAAAAGTCATTATTTTGAGGCTTAGAAGTCATTTCTGCAATTCCCATAGAAAATCAATGGCGTCTCTATTCAATTGTGTGGAGCGCATATCAGGTGGATTTTCTCTGCCGGCTTAAGAGATACACGTGAAACTAAAGCCGATCCTGGGTGCCTAGGGTGCCTGTCATCCAATCCGCACTGAATTTCATTTCTAGCACATAGCCAAAAAATCGCCCCATTGACTTACATTGGAGTGCAGAAAAGGTCATTTTTTCTCGGTCCCTTTAAGAGGTAGGAGTTAAACAAGCTTAGGTCTGCGGTGCCCAGGGGGGACCCCATCCAGCCCGCACTGAGTTTCATTCCTACCACCTTAGGAAAAAAAGTCATTATTTTGAGGCTTAGAAGTCATTTCTGCAATTCCCATAGAAAATCAACGGCGTCTCTAATTCAATTGTATGGAGCGCATATCAGGTGGGTTTTCTCTGCCGGCTTAAGAGATACACGTGAAACTAAAGCCGATCCTGGGTGCCTAGGGTGCCTGTCATCCAATCCGCACTGAATTTCATTTCTAGCACATAGCCAAAAAATCGCCCCATTGACTTACATTGGAGTGCAGAAAAGGTCATTTTTTCTCGGTCCCTTTAAGAGGTAGGAGTTAAACAAGCTTAGGTCTGCGGTGCCCAGGGGGGACCCCATCCAGCCCACACTGAGTTTCATTCCTACCACCTTAGGAAAAAAAGTCATTATTTTGAGGCTTAGAAGACATTTCTGCAATTCCCATAGAAAATCAATGGCGTCTCTATTCAATTGTGTGGAGCGCATATCAGGTGGATTTTCTCTGCCGGCTTAAGAGATACACGTGAAACTAAAGCCGATCCTGGGTGCCTAGGGTGCCTGTCATCCAATCCGCACTGAATTTCATTTCTAGCACATAGCCAAAAAATCGCCCCATTGACTTACATTGGAGTGCAGAAAAGGTCATTTTTTTCTCGGTCCCTTTAAGAGGTAGGAGTTAAACAAGCTTAGGTCTGCGGTGCCCAGGGGGGACCCCATCCAGCCCACACTGAGTTTCATTCCTACCACCTTAGGAAAAAAAGTCATTATTTTGAGGCTTAGAAGTCATTTCTGCAATTCCCATAGAAAATCAACGGCGTCTCTAATTCAATTGTGTGGAGCGCATATCAGGTGGGTTTTCTCTGCCGGCTTAAGAGATACACGTGAAACTAAAGCCGATCCTGGGTGCCTAGGGTGCCTGTCATCCAATCCGCACTGAATTTCATTTCTAGCACATAGCCAAAAAATCGCCCCATTGACTTACATTGGAGTGCAGAAAAGGTCATTTTTTCTCGGTCCATTTAAGAGGTAGGAGTTAAACAAGCTTAGGTCTGCGGTGCCCAGGGGGGACCCCATCCAGCCCACACTGAGTTTCATTCCTACCACCTTAGGAAAAAAAGTCATTATTTTGAGGCTTAGAAGTCATTTCTGCAATTCCCATAGAAAATCAACGGCGTCTCTAATTCAATTGTGTGGAGCGCATATCAGGTGGGTTTTCTCTGCCGGCTTAAGAGATACACGTGAAACTAAAGCCGATCCTGGGTGCCTAGGGTGCCTGTCATCCAATCCGCACTGAATTTCATTTCTAGCACATAGCCAAAAAATCGCCCCATTGACTTACCTTGGAGTGCAGAAAAGGTCATTTTTTCTCGGTCCCTTTAAGAGGTAGGAGTTAAACAAGCTTAGGTCTGCGGTGCCCAGGGGGGACCCCATCCAGCCCACACTGAGTTTCATTCCTACCACCTTAGGAAAAAAAGTCATTATTTTGAGGCTTAGAAGTCATTTCTGCAATTCCCATAGAAAATCAATGGCGTCTCTATTCAATTGTGTGGAGCGCATATCAGGTGGATTTTCTCTGCCGGCTTAAGAGATACACGTGAAACTAAAGCCGATCCTGGGTGCCTAGGGTGCCTGTCATCCAATCCGCACTGAATTTCATTTCTAGCACATAGCCAAAAAATCGCCCCATTGACTTACATTGGAGTGCAGAAAAGGTCATTTTTTCTCGGTCCCTTTAAGAGGTAGGAGTTAAACAAGCTTAGAGCTGCGGTGCCCAGGGGGGACCCCATCCAGCCCGCACTGAGTTTCATTCCTACCACCTTAGGAAAAAAAGTCATTATTTTGAGGCTTAGAAGTCATTTCTGCAATTCCCATAGAAAATCAACGGCGTCTCTAATTCAATTGTGTGGAGCGCATATCAGGTGGGTTTTCTCTGCCGGCTTAAGAGATACACGTGAAACTAAAGCCGATCCTGGGTGCCTAGGGTGCCTGTCATCCAATCCGCACTGAATTTCATTTCTAGCACATAGCCAAAAAATCGCCCCATTGACTTTCATTGGAGTGCAGAAAAGGTCATTTTTTCTCGGTCCCTTTAAGAGGTAGGAGTTAAACAAGCTTAGGTCTGCGGTGCCCAGGGGGGACCCCATCCAGCCCACACTGAGTTTCATTCCTACCACCTTAGGAAAAAAAGTCATTATTTTGAGGCTTAGAAGTCATTTCTGCAATTCCCATAGAAAATCAATGGCGTCTCTATTCAATTGTGTGGAGCGCATATCAGGTGGATTTTCTCTGCCGCCTTAAGAGATACACGTGAAACTAAAGCCGATCCTGGGTGCCTAGGGTGCCTGTCATCCAATCCGCACTGAATTTCATTTCTAGCACATAGCCAAAAAATCGCCCCATTGACTTACATTGGAGTGCAGAAAAGGTCATTTTTTCTCGGTCCCTTTAAGAGGTAGGAGTTAAACAAGCTTAGAGCTGCGGTGCCCAGGGGGGACCCCATCCAGCCCGCACTGAGTTTCATTCCTACCACCTTAGGAAAAAAAGTCATTATTTTGAGGCTTAGAAGTCATTTCTGCAATTCCCATAGAAAATCAACGGCGTCTCTATTCAATTGTGTGGAGCGCATATCAGGTGGGTTTTCTCTGCCGCCTTAAGAGATACACGTGAAACTAAAGCCGATCCTGGGTGCCTAGGGTGCCTGTCATCCAATCCGCACTGAATTTCATTTCTAGCACATAGCCAAAAAATCGCCCCATTGACTTACATTGGAGTGCAGAAAAGGTCATTTTTTCTCGGTCCCTTTAAGAGGTAGGAGTTAAACAAGCTTAGAGCTGCGGTGCCCAGGGGGGACCCCATCCAGCCCGCACTGAGTTTCATTCCTACCACCTTAGGAAAAAAAGTCATTATTTTGAGGCTTAGAAGTCATTTCTGCAATTCCCATAGAAAATCAACGGCGTCTCTATTCAATTGTGTGGAGCGCATATCAGGTGGGTTTTCTCTGCCGGCTTAAGAGATACACATGAAACTAAAGCCGATCCTGGGTGCCTAGGGTGCCTGTCATCCAATCCGCACTGAATTTCATTTCTAGCACATAGCCAAAAAATCGCCCCATTGACTTACATTGGAGTGCAGAAAAGGTCATTTTTTCTCGGTCCCTTTAAGAGGTAGGAGTTAAACAAGCTTAGAGCTGCGGTGCCCAGGGGGGACCCCATCCAGCCCGCACTGAGTTTCATTCCTACCACCTTAGGAAAAAAAGTCATTATTTTGAGGCTTAGAAGTCATTTCTGCAATTCCCATAGAAAATCAACGGCGTCTCTAATTCAATTGTGTGGAGCGCATATCAGGTGGGTTTTCTCTGCCGGCTTAAGAGATACACGTGAAACTAAAGCCGATCCTGGGTGCCTAGGGTGCCTGTCATCCAATCCGCACTGAATTTCATTTCTAGCACATAGCCAAAAAATCGCCCCATTGACTTACATTGGAGTGCAGAAAAGGTCATTTTTTCTCGGTCCCTTTAAGAGGTAGGAGTTAAACAAGCTTAGGTCTGCGGTGCCCAGGGGGGACCCCATCCAGCCCACACTGAGTTTCATTCCTACCACCTTAGGAAAAAAAGTCATTATTTTGAGGCTTAGAAGTCATTTCTGCAATTCCCATAGAAAATCAATGGCGTCTCTATTCAATTGTGTGGAGCGCATATCAGGTGGATTTTCTCTGCCGCCTTAAGAGATACACGTGAAACTAAAGCCGATCCTGGGTGCCTAGGGTGCCTGTCATCCAATCCGCACTGACAAACCTCATAATCATGGAGCGGACTTTTGAAAGAATCCCCCTGGTATAAAGATGGGAAGGACTCTAAATAGATACATTAAACGGGGAAGAAGTAGCATCTTAAAGGAAGCCACTCTCCCAATCCAGGATATCTCTAAAGTATTCATTCTATCCGCTTCCAATCGTAGGTCGTTTAGAAGGGGAAGGTAGTTAGTGCGGTAGAGTAGTGCCAGATTGGCGGTCATGTGTGCTCCTAAATACTTGATAGACTGTTGCTGCCAATCTAAAGAATGATCCTTTTTCAATTTGTTAACTAAAGAATCTGGAACATGAAAGGGCAGGGCCTCAGATTTCGATTGGTTCAATTTATAGTAAGAAACTTTTGCAAATATGTCTAATATAGCAAGGGCACTAGGAAGGGAACGTTCAGGATTGCTCAGAGTGAGGATAACGTCGTCCGCATAGAGTGAAACCTTATGGATGTCACCTCCTATATTAATGCCCTGCACTTCCGCCGACGCTCTAAATGCATGAGCCAAAGGCTCAATGGACATCACAAATACTAAGGGAGACAAGGGGCACCCTTGTCTAGTTCCATTGGATATACTGAATGGCTCAGACAAGACTCCATTATTGTATACTCTGGCGGACGGGGACGAGTACAGGGCTCTAATACTATTGAGAATTGGGCCAGAGAAACCGAATCTATGAAGAACCGAGAAGGCGTACGACCAGGAAATTCGGTCGAACGCCTTCTCGGCGTCCAACGAGATCGCGACAGCTGGAAGTTTAACGGTATTAATGTGATGGAATATATTGAGTACTCGGCGTGTGTTTTCGAAGGCTTGACGCCCCTTCATAAAGCCAGTCTGATCGGGGCCAATTATAGAGGGAAGTATCTCAGCTAGCCTTGAGGCTATAATCTTAGCATATAGTTTAACGTCGGAGTTTAACAGAGAAATCGGTCTGAAATTGGCCGGTTTGTCTGGAGATTTTCCAGGTTTAGGAAGGGTGACGATCAGGGCTAATTGATTTTCTTCGGGGAAGGATCCAGTCGCCTGGGCCCCACCGAAGAATCTCAGTAAATATGGGTTTAAGATGTCTGAGAACACTTTATAATAATGATTGGTCAACCCATCTGGGCCCGGTGATTTTCCTAAGGGAAGGGATTTAATTTGGGTTTCTATCTCTTGTATCGTAAAGGGAGCATTAAGGATGTCCAATTGGTCAATAGTCAAAGACGGAAAATTTAATTTATTAAGGAAGCAGTCTATATCTGCCGCTGTTGGTTGATGTGTTGAGGTGTCATCTTTTAGATTATAAAGTTTAAAATAAAATTGTTGAAAGGCCTTAACTATGTCACGGGGGTCTAAGAGTTTCCCATTGGTAGTCTCGTCTATAATATAGGGGATACGGGATTTCACATGTAGGGCTTTAAGTTTAGCAGCAAGGAGTTTGCCGGCTTTGTCTCCTTCCGCATAAAAGAGAGATTTCGTTTTGCTCAGCTTACGTTCGTAGTCATGTAGCATAAGCAGGCGAAGGTCGTTTCTAAGGGAGTTTATTTCCCGAAGGAGGATATGAGAGTTAGAAGATTTATGTTGAGTTTCTAGTTTTTGAATTTTGGCCAATAATTCTTTGATATCTTTAGTTCTAGCTTTTTTCACTTGGTAGCCTACCTTCATGCATATGCCCCTAATAACTGCCTTATGGGCATTCCACAGCGTGCTAATATTAACATCCTCCGTATCATTTTCCTTAAAATATTGAAGCATGGCCGTTTTTATGACTTCTCTATGTTCTGTATGGGACAGAAGGTGGGAGTTGCAGCGCCAGAGATAAGTAGGGGACACATTGTGGGATTCCCTAAGGCTAATGGTGATCGGGCAATGATCCGACCAAGTCTTGATCTCTATAGACGTGGAATCTACCAATACAAGGAGGGGAAACTCCACTATGATCAGGTCGATTCTAGAATATGAGTTAGCTGCATTGGAGAAAAAAGTGTAGTCGGCCTCAGTGCTGTGTTGAACCCGCCAAGTGTCGTACAATTCATTGTCCCAGAAAAATTGGTCCAATGAGGGGCGGGATCTGTTACTCCTATGTGTTGAGTCTCTGAGTAGGTCCGGGACTAAATTAAAATCGCCACAATACAAGACATAACCCCTTTTGTACTTATTGACCAATCTGTTAACTTTATAGATAAATGGAAGTTGGCCTTCATTAGGCGCATACAGGGAACAGATCGTATAGTCTACGTTATTAATGGTACAAGCAATAATAATAAACCTGCCCCCAGGGTCGGAATACTGTGTGTGAATTTGTACCGCCAGTGAATTCTTGAAGGCGATAAAAACACCCCTGCGTTTTATAGAGAAGTGGGAGTGGCAGATAATCGGAAAGGAGGGGTTCTTAATTCTATGAGCGTCTGATTGAATGACATGTGACTCTTGGACACATACTATGTCACAATGTTGCCGTCTAACCTCTGCCCAAAAGTGTGATCGACGTTGGGGAGAGTTTAAGCCCCTGACATTGTAAGACAGTATTTTAATCACCATGTTAACAAGTATATACTTAACTTATGCCGGTGGCTCACACAGCAATTAGTGAAAGTGAATGTCCGGTGACAGCTCCCATCGTGACCGAAAGACCGCTCTCCATTAAAATATATAATAAATCCTGCAGATAAAAAGGAGAAAAACAAGAGAAACAAGTAAAACACAAACACAACAGAGGGCCGCGAGGCCAACATCTCACACAAAGCGCCAGTCATGGCACGAAACAGAAGACTCTTCGGGTATGAAAAAAAACAAAAAGCCCCGAAGTTCGGGTGGGCTAGAGTCCGTGTAGAGCCGGAACGGGTCGACTCGTGCAGACTTCCAGAAAAAAGAAATTTCTCATATTAGTATGTCCTCAACGGTTGCGGCCCCGACCGCGCCTGCTGGTGGGTGCATATTTCCAATCGGACTGAGCTCTCTGTGGGTCCTTTGGTGGAGGTATCTCTGCAACAGGAATATTCCAAGCCAAGAGAAGTTTTGTCCCTTCTTCCAGTGACCGAATGATCGACATCTCTCCATCTCTAACAATCAAGAGCTTATTGGGATAGCCCCATCTGTAGGACACTTGTGCGTTTCTTAAGGCAGTGGTGATTGGTAATAGAGAGCGTCGCCATTGTAGCGTCGCCGCTGAGAGGTCAGCGAAGACGGAGAGTTCTTTGTATTTGTCTGGGATCTTTGCGTTCTGTCTAGTAGCTTGCATAAGTGCCTCTTTCACGTGGAAGAAGTGTATACGAGCTAATGTGTCTCTGGTTGTGTCAGGTGGAAGATGGCGAGGACGTGGAACTCTGTGAGCCCTGTCAACCGTTATTTCTCGATTAGGGCAATCAGGCAGAACGTCCTTTATAAATCTCTGGACAAAATGGAGCAGTTCGTCAGGTGGGACTGTTTCCGGTATCCCCCTTATTTTAATATTATTTCGCCGTGATCGGTCTTCTAAATCTATTATTTTGTCTTTTAAGTATTTCACCTCTTCCACCAAGTTGTCATGTGAGTCGACGAGGGAGTTATGAGCATTAGAAAATTCGCCCATTTTAACTTCTGTGTGGACCACTCTGTCTTCTAGTTGTTTAACAGCAGTGGACAGGGGGTAGATAGCATCATTAATGTCCTGCTTTATGGAGCCTCTTTGTGCTGAAAACATCAGCTTTATATTGGCCATTGTAACTGGTGCATCGTCAGGAGGAAAGTTTATAGCGTTGTCAGAGCTCTGCAGGACAGGGGATGTTTCAGATCTCTTGTCACTGTCTTTGCAGCCAGGCTCCAGTACTGAGGAGTCTATAGGAAAGGGAGATGGAGAGCCCAGTGATGTGCTATTACAATCCTCCTTGTCACTGGATTCAGATGCCGTCCCACCTAAATGTTTGCCTGGTGTGTGTGACAGCCCCTCATTTCCCTCCTCCAGAGTGGCCAGCAGGGAGAAGCGATTCTCCGTAGTCAGCAGCTCACCTCCGTGCGATCGCTCTGCAGCTGCAGTGTCAGTAGCGCTCCCTCTCCGACTCGGGCCGGCGCCATCTTGGAATCCGGCCCGAGGAAAGAACGCCGTCATTTTTAGTGGATTCTGTCCACCTTTCCCCCGTCCAGCCATAATAGCAGGGTCCAGGGGTGATGAGAAGTCCGATCGGGTCTGTGGCTGAGCGGTTGCGGTCCCGTCGCTAGTGTTTTGTGCCTGTGAGGACGGAGCTCTCTCACAGCACGGCCATCCGGTCCGACGGCTAGACACGCCCCCCCACGTGTATCTCTTAAGCCGGCAGAGAAAACCCACCTGATATGCGCTCCACACAATTGAATTAGAGACGCCGTTGATTTTCTATGGGAATTGCAGAAATGACTTCTAAGCCTCAAAATAATGACTTTTTTTCCTAAGGTGGTAGGAATGAAACTCAGTGCGGGCTGGATGGGGTCCCCCCTGGGCACCGCAGACCTAAGCTTGTTTAACTCCTACCTCTTAAAGGGACCGAGAAAAAATGACCTTTTCTGCACTCCAATGTAAGTCAATGGGGCGATTTTTTGGCTATGTGCTAGAAATGAAATTCAGTGCGGATTGGATGACAGGCACCCTAGGCACCCAGGATCGGCTTTAGTTTCACGTGTATCTCTTAAGCCGGCAGAGAAAATCCACCTGATATGCGCTCCACACAATTGAATAGAGACGCCATTGATTTTCTATGGGAATTGCAGAAATGTCTTCTAAGCCTCAAAATAATGACTTTTTTTCCTAAGGTGGTAGGAATGAAACTCAGTGTGGGCTGGATGGGGTCCCCCCTGGGCACCGCAGACCTAAGCTTGTTTAACTCCTACCTCTTAAAGGGACCGAGAAAAAATGACCTTTTCTGCACTCCAATGTAAGTCAATGGGGCGATTTTTTGGCTATGTGCTAGAAATGAAATTCAGTGCGGATTGGATGACAGGCACCCTAGGCACCCAGGATCGGCTTTAGTTTCACGTGTATCTCTTAAGCCGGCAGAGAAAACCCACCTGATATGCGCTCCACACAATTGAATTAGAGACGCCGTTGATTTTCTATGGGAATTGCAGAAATGACTTCTAAGCCTCAAAATAATGACTTTTTTTCCTAAGGTGGTAGGAATGAAACTCAGTGCGGGCTGGATGGGGTCCCCCCTGGGCACCGCAGACCTAAGCTTGTTTAACTCCTACCTCTTAAAGGGACCGAGAAAAAATGACCTTTTCTGCACTCCAATGTAAGTCAATGGGGCGATTTTTTGGCTATGTGCTAGAAATGAAATTCAGTGCGGATTGGATGACAGGCACCCTAGGCACCCAGGATCGGCTTTAGTTTCACGTGTATCTCTTAAGCCGGCAGAGAAAATCCACCTGATATGCGCTCCACACAATTGAATAGAGACGCCATTGATTTTCTATGGGAATTGCAGAAATGACTTCTAAGCCTCAAAATAATGACTTTTTTTCCTAAGGTGGTAGGAATGAAACTCAGTGTGGGCTGGATGGGGTCCCCCCTGGGCACCGCAGACCTAAGCTTGTTTAACTCCTACCTCTTAAAGGGACCGAGAAAAAAATGACCTTTTCTGCACTCCAATGTAAGTCAATGGGGCGATTTTTTGGCTATGTGCTAGAAATGAAATTCAGTGCGGATTGGATGACAGGCACCCTAGGCACCCAGGATCGGCTTTAGTTTCACGTGTATCTCTTAAGCCGGCAGAGAAAATCCACCTGATATGCGCTCCACACAATTGAATAGAGACGCCATTGATTTTCTATGGGAATTGCAGAAATGACTTCTAAGCCTCAAAATAATGACTTTTTTTCCTAAGGTGGTAGGAATGAAACTCAGTGTGGGCTGGATGGGGTCCCCCCTGGGCACCGCAGACCTAAGCTTGTTTAACTCCTACCTCTTAAAGGGACCGAGAAAAAATGACCTTTTCTGCACTCCAATGTAAGTCAATGGGGCGATTTTTTGGCTATGTGCTAGAAATGAAATTCAGTGCGGATTGGATGACAGGCACCCTAGGCACCCAGGATCGGCTTTAGTTTCACGTGTATCTCTTAAGCCGGCAGAGAAAATCCACCTGATATGCGCTCCACACAATTGAATAGAGACGCCATTGATTTTCTATGGGAATTGCAGAAATGACTTCTAAGCCTCAAAATAATGACTTTTTTTCCTAAGGTGGTAGGAATGAAACTCAGTGTGGGCTGGATGGGGTCCCCCCTGGGCACCGCAGACCTAAGCTTGTTTAACTCCTACCTCTTAAAGGGACCGAGAAAAAATGACCTTTTCTGCACTCCAATGTAAGTCAATGGGGCGATTTTTTGGCTATGTGCTAGAAATGAAATTCAGTGCGGATTGGATGACAGGCACCCTAGGCACCCAGGATCGGCTTTAGTTTCACGTGTATCTCTTAAGGCGGCAGAGAAAATCCACCTGATATGCGCTCCACACAATTGAATAGAGACGCCATTGATTTTCTATGGGAATTGCAGAAATGACTTCTAAGCCTCAAAATAATGACTTTTTTTCCTAAGGTGGTAGGAATGAAACTCAGTGTGGGCTGGATGGGGTCCCCCCTGGGCACCGCAGACCTAAGCTTGTTTAACTCCTACCTCTTAAAGGGACCTAGAAAAAATGACCTTTTCTGCACTCCAATGTAAGTCAATGGGGCGATTTTTTGGCTATGTGCTAGAAATGAAATTCAGTGCGGATTGGATGACAGGCACCCTAGGCACCCAGGATCGGCTTTAGTTTCACGTGTATCTCTTAAGCCGGCAGAGAAAACCCACCTGATATGCGCTCCACACAATTGAATTAGAGACGCCGTTGATTTTCTATGGGAATTGCAGAAATGACTTCTAAGCCTCAAAATAATGACTTTTTTTCCTAAGGTGGTAGGAATGAAACTCAGTGCGGGCTGGATGGGGTCCCCCCTGGGCACCGCAGACCTAAGCTTGTTTAACTCCTACCTCTTAAAGGGACCGAGAAAAAAATGACCTTTTCTGCACTCCAATGTAAGTCAATGGGGCGATTTTTTGGCTATGTGCTAGAAATGAAATTCAGTGCGGATTGGATTACAGGCACCCTAGGCACCCAGGATAGGCTTTAGTTTCACGTGTATCTCTTAAGCCAGCAGAGAAAACCCACCTGATATGCGCTCCACACAATTGAATTAGAGACGCCGTTGATTTTCTATGGGAATTGCAGAAATGACTTCTAAGCCTCAAAATAATGACTTTTTTTCCTAAGGTGGTAGGAATGAAACTCAGTGCGGGCTGAATGGGGTCCCCCCTGGGCACCGCAGACCTAAGCTTGTTTAACTCCTACCTCTTAAAGGGACCGAGAAAAAATGACCTTTTCTGCACTCCAATGTAAGTCAATAGGGCGATTTTTTGGCTATGTGCTAGAAATGAAATTCAGTGCGGATTGGATTACAGGCACCCTAGGCACCCAGGATAGGCTTTAGTTTCACGTGTATCTCTTAAGGCGGCAGAGAAAATCCACCTGATATGCGCTCCACACAATTGAATAGAGACGCCATTGATTTTCTATGGGAATTGCAGAAATGACTTCTAAGCCTCAAAATAATGACTTTTTTTCCTAAGGTGGTAGGAATGAAACTCAGTGTGGGCTGGATGGGGTCCCCCCTGGGCACCGCAGACCTAAGCTTGTTTAACTCCTACCTCTTAAAGGGACCGAGAAAAAATGACCTTTTCTGCACTCCAATGTAAGTCAATGGGGCGATTTTTTGGCTATGTGCTAGAAATGAAATTCAGTGCGGATTGGATGACAGGCACCCTAGGCACCCAGGATCGGCTTTAGTTTCACGTGTATCTCTTAAGCCGGCAGAGAAAACCCACCTGATATGCGCTCCACACAATTGAATTTGAGACGCCGTTGATTTTCTATGGGAATTGCAGAAATGACTTCTAAGCCTCAAAATAATGACTTTTTTTCCTAAGGTGGTAGGAATGAAACTCAGTGCGGGCTGGATGGGGTCCCCCCTGGGCACCGCAGACCTAAGCTTGTTTAACTCCTACCTCTTAAAGGGACCGAGAAAAAATGACCTTTTCTGCACTCCAATGTAAGTCAATGGGGCGATTTTTTGGCTATGTGCTAGAAATTAAATTCAGTGCGGATTGGATGACAGGCACCCTAGGCACCCAGGATCGGCTTTAGTTTCACGTGTATCTCTTAAGCCGGCAGAGAAAACCCACCTGATATGCGCTCCACACAATTGAATTAGAGACGCCGTTGATTTTCTATGGGAATTGCAGAAATGACTTCTAAGCCTCAAAATAATGACTTTTTTTCCTAAGGTGGTAGGAATGAAACTCAGTGTGGGCTGGATGGGGTCCCCCCTGGGCACCGCAGACCTAAGCTTGTTTAACTCCTACCTCTTAAAGGGACCGAGAAAAAATGACCTTTTCTGCACTCCAATGTAAGTCAATGGGGCGATTTTTTGGCTATGTGCTAGAAATGAAATTCAGTGCGGATTGGATGACAGGCACCCTAGGCACCCAGGATCGGCTTTAGTTTCACGTGTATCTCTTAAGCCGGCAGAGAAAATCCACCTGATATGCGCTCCACACAATTGAATAGAGACGCCATTGATTTTCTATGGGAATTGCAGAAATGACTTCTAAGCCTCAAAATAATGACTTTTTTTTCCTAAGGTGGTAGGAATGAAACTCAGTTTGGGCTGGATGGGGTCCCCCCTGGGCACCGCAGACCTAAGCTTGTTTAACTCCTACCTCTTAAAGGGACCGAGAAAAAAATGACCTTTTCTGCACTCCAATGTAAGTCAATGGGGCGATTTTTTGGCTATGTGCTAGAAATGAAATTAAGTGCGGATTGGATGACAGGCACCCTAGGCACCCAGGATCGGCTTTAGTTTCACGTGTATCTCTTAAGCCGGCAGAGAAAATCCACCTGATATGCGCTCCACACAATTGAATAGAGACGCCATTGATTTTCTATGGGAATTGCAGAAATGACTTCTAAGCCTCAAAATAATGACTTTTTTTCCTAAGGTGGTAGGAATGAAACTCAGTGTGGGCTGGATGGGGTCCCCCCTGGGCACCGCAGACCTAAGCTTGTTTAACTCCTACCTCTTAAAGGGACCGAGAAAAAAATGACCTTTTCTGCACTCCAATGTAAGTCAATGGGGCGATTTTTTGGCTATGTGCTAGAAATGAAATTCAGTGCGGATTGGATGACAGGCACCCTAGGCACCCAGGATCGGCTTTAGTTTCACGTGTATCTCTTAAGCCGGCAGAGAAAATCCACCTGATATGCGCTCCACACAATTGAATAGAGACGCCAAGAGCTTAAGAGATACACGTGAAACTAAAGCCTATCCTGGGTGCCTAGGGTGCCTGTCATCCAATCCGCACTGAATTTCATTTCTAGCACATAGCCAAAAAATCGCCCTATTGACTTACATTGGAGTGCAGAAAAGGTCATTTTTTCTCGGTCCCTTTAAGAGGTAGGAGTTAAACAAGCTTAGGTCTGCGGTGCCCAGGGGGGACCCCATCCAGCCCACACTGAGTTTCATTCCTACCACCTTAGGAAAAAAAGTCATTATTTTGAGGCTTAGAAGTCATTTCTGCAATTCCCATAGAAAATCAACGGCGTCTCTAATTCAATTGTGTGGAGCGCATATCAGGTGGGTTTTCTCTGCCGGCTTAAGAGATACACGTGAAACTAATGCCGATCCTGGGTGCCTAGGGTGCCTGTCATCCAATCCGCACTGAATTTCATTTCTAGCACATAGCCAAAAAATCGCCCCATTGACTTACATTGGAGTGCAGAAAAGGTCATTTTTTCTCGGTCCCTTTAAGAGGTAGGAGTTAAACAAGCTTAGGTCTGCGGTGCCCAGGGGGGACCCCATCCAGCCCACACTGAGTTTCATTCCTACCACCTTAGGAAAAAAAGTCATTATTTTGAGGCTTAGAAGTCATTTCTGCAATTCCCATAGAAAATCAATGGCGTCTCTATTCAATTGTGTGGAGCGCATATCAGGTGGATTTTCTCTGCCGCCTTAAGAGATACACGTGAAACTAAAGCCTATCCTGGGTGCCTAGGGTGCCTGTCATCCAATCCGCACTGAATTTCATTTCTAGCACATAGCCAAAAAATCGCCCTATTGACTTACATTGGAGTGCAGAAAAGGTCATTTTTTCTCGGTCCCTTTAAGAGGTAGGAGTTAAACAAGCTTAGGTCTGCGGTGCCCAGGGGGGACCCCATCCAGCCCGCACTGAGTTTCATTCCTACCACCTTAGGAAAAAAAGTCATTATTTTGAGGCTTAGAAGTCATTTCTGCAATTCCCATAGAAAATCAACGGCGTCTCTAATTCAATTGTGTGGAGCGCATATCAGGTGGGTTTTCTCTGCTGGCTTAAGAGATACACGTGAAACTAAAGCCTATCCTGGGTGCCTAGGGTGCCTGTAATCCAATCCGCACTGAATTTCATTTCTAGCACATAGCCAAAAAATCGCCCCATTGACTTACATTGGAGTGCAGAAAAGGTCATTTTTTTCTCGGTCCCTTTAAGAGGTAGGAGTTAAACAAGCTTAGGTCTGCGGTGCCCAGGGGGGACCCCATCCAGCCCACACTGAGTTTCATTCCTACCACCTTAGGAAAAAAAGTCATTATTTTGAGGCTTAGAAGTCATTTCTGCAATTCCCATAGAAAATCAACGGCGTCTCTAATTCAATTGTGTGGAGCGCATATCAGGTGGGTTTTCTCTGCCGGCTTAAGAGATACACGTGAAACTAAAGCCGATCCTGGGTGCCTAGGGTGCCTGTCATCCAATCCGCACTGAATTTCATTTCTAGCACATAGCCAAAAAATCGCCCCATTGACTTACATTGGAGTGCAGAAAAGGTCATTTTTTCTCGGTCCCTTTAAGAGGTAGGAGTTAAACAAGCTTAGGTCTGCGGTGCCCAGGGGGGACCCCATCCAGCCCACACTGAGTTTCATTCCTACCACCTTAGGAAAAAAAGTCATTATTTTGAGGCTTAGAAGTCATTTCTGCAATTCCCATAGAAAATCAATGGCGTCTCTATTCAATTGTGTGGAGCGCATATCAGGTGGATTTTCTCTGCCGCCTTAAGAGATACACGTGAAACTAAAGCCGATCCTGGGTGCCTAGGGTGCCTGTCATCCAATCCGCACTGAATTTCATTTCTAGCACATAGCCAAAAAATCGCCCCATTGACTTACATTGGAGTGCAGAAAAGGTCATTTTTTCTCGGTCCCTTTAAGAGGTAGGAGTTAAACAAGCTTAGGTCTGCGGTGCCCAGGGGGGACCCCATCCAGCCCACACTGAGTTTCATTCCTACCACCTTAGGAAAAAAAGTCATTATTTTGAGGCTTAGAAGTCATTTCTGCAATTCCCATAGAAAATCAATGGCGTCTCTATTCAATTGTGTGGAGCGCATATCAGGTGGATTTTCTCTGCCGGCTTAAGAGATACACGTGAAACTAAAGCCGATCCTGGGTGCCTAGGGTGCCTGTCATCCAATCCGCACTGAATTTCATTTCTAGCACATAGCCAAAAAATCGCCCCATTGACTTACATTGGAGTGCAGAAAAGGTCATTTTTTCTCGGTCCCTTTAAGAGGTAGGAGTTAAACAAGCTTAGGTCTGCGGTGCCCAGGGGGGACCCCATCCAGCCCACACTGAGTTTCATTCCTACCACCTTAGGAAAAAAAGTCATTATTTTGAGGCTTAGAAGTCATTTCTGCAATTCCCATAGAAAATCAATGGCGTCTCTATTCAATTGTGTGGAGCGCATATCAGGTGGATTTTCTCTGCCGGCTTAAGAGATACACGTGAAACTAAAGCCGATCCTGGGTGCCTAGGGTGCCTGTCATCCAATCCGCACTGAATTTCATTTCTAGCACATAGCCAAAAAATCGCCCCATTGACTTACATTGGAGTGCAGAAAAGGTCATTTTTTTCTCGGTCCCTTTAAGAGGTAGGAGTTAAACAAGCTTAGGTCTGCGGTGCCCAGGGGGGACCCCATCCAGCCCACACTGAGTTTCATTCCTACCACCTTAGGAAAAAAAGTCATTATTTTGAGGCTTAGAAGTCATTTCTGCAATTCCCATAGAAAATCAATGGCGTCTCTATTCAATTGTGTGGAGCGCATATCAGGTGGATTTTCTCTGCCGGCTTAAGAGATACACGTGAAACTAAAGCCGATCCTGGGTGCCTAGGGTGCCTGTCATCCAATCCGCACTGAATTTCATTTCTAGCACATAGCCAAAAAATCGCCCCATTGACTTACATTGGAGTGCAGAAAAGGTCATTTTTTCTCGGTCCCTTTAAGAGGTAGGAGTTAAACAAGCTTAGGTCTGCGGTGCCCAGGGGGGACCCCATCCAGCCCGCACTGAGTTTCATTCCTACCACCTTAGGAAAAAAAGTCATTATTTTGAGGCTTAGAAGTCATTTCTGCAATTCCCATAGAAAATCAACGGCGTCTCTAATTCAATTGTGTGGAGCGCATATCAGGTGGGTTTTCTCTGCCGGCTTAAGAGATACACGTGAAACTAAAGCCGATCCTGGGTGACTAGGGTGCCTGTCATCCAATCCGCACTGAATTTCATTTCTAGCACATAGCCAAAAAATCGCCCCATTGACTTACATTGGAGTGCAGAAAAGGTCATTTTTTCTCGGTCCCTTTAAGAGGTAGGAGTTAAACAAGCTTAGGTCTGCGGTGCCCAGGGGGGACCCCATCCAGCCCACACTGAGTTTCATTCCTACCACCTTAGGAAAAAAAGTCATTATTTTGAGGCTTAGAAGACATTTCTGCAATTCCCATAGAAAATCAATGGCGTCTCTATTCAATTGTGTGGAGCGCATATCAGGTGGATTTTCTCTGCCGGCTTAAGAGATACACGTGAAACTAAAGCCGATCCTGGGTGCCTAGGGTGCCTGTCATCCAATCCGCACTGAATTTCATTTCTAGCACATAGCCAAAAAATCGCCCCATTGACTTACATTGGAGTGCAGAAAAGGTCATTTTTTCTCGGTCCCTTTAAGAGGTAGGAGTTAAACAAGCTTAGGTCTGCGGTGCCCAGGGGGGACCCCATCCAGCCCGCACTGAGTTTCATTCCTACCACCTTAGGAAAAAAAGTCATTATTTTGAGGCTTAGAAGTCATTTCTGCAATTCCCATAGAAAATCAACGGCGTCTCTAATTCAATTGTGTGGAGCGCATATCAGGTGGGTTTTCTCTGCCGGCTTAAGAGATACACGTGGGGGGGCGTGTCTAGCCGTCGGACCGGATGGCCGTGCTGTGAGAGAGCTCCGTCCTCACAGGCACAAAACACTAGCGACGGGACCGCAACCGCTCAGCCACAGACCCGATCGGACTTCTCATCACCCCTGGACCCTGCTATTATGGCTGGACGGGGGAAAGGTGGACAGAATCCACTAAAAATGACGGCGTTCTTTCCTCGGGCCGGATTCCAAGATGGCGCCGGCCCGAGTCGGAGAGGGAGCGCTACTGACACTGCAGCTGCAGAGCGATCGCACGGAGGTGAGCTGCTGACTACGGAGAATCGCTTCTCCCTGCTGGCCACTCTGGAGGAGGGAAATGAGGGGCTGTCACACACACCAGGCAAACATTTAGGTGGGACGGCATCTGAATCCAGTGACAAGGAGGATTGTAATAGCACATCACTGGGCTCTCCATCTCCCTTTCCTATAGACTCCTCAGTACTGGAGCCTGGCTGCAAAGACAGTGACAAGAGATCTGAAACATCCCCTGTCCTGCAGAGCTCTGACAACGCTATAAACTTTCCTCCTGACGATGCACCAGTTACAATGGCCAATATAAAGCTGATGTTTTCAGCACAAAGAGGCTCCATAAAGCAGGACATTAATGATGCTATCTACCCCCTGTCCACTGCTGTTAAACAACTAGAAGACAGAGTGGTCCACACAGAAGTTAAAATGGGCGAATTTTCTAATGCTCATAACTCCCTCGTCGACTCACATGACAACTTGGTGGAAGAGGTGAAATACTTAAAAGACAAAATAATAGATTTAGAAGACCGATCACGGCGAAATAATATTAAAATAAGGGGGATACCGGAAACAGTCCCACCTGACGAACTGCTCCATTTTGTCCAGAGATTTATAAAGGACGTTCTGCCTGATTGCCCTAATCGAGAAATAACGGTTGACAGGGCTCACAGAGTTCCACGTCCTCGCCATCTTCCACCTGACACAACCAGAGACACATTAGCTCGTATACACTTCTTCCACGTGAAAGAGGCACTTATGCAAGCTACTAGACAGAACGCGAAGATCCCAGACAAATACAAAGAACTCTCCGTCTTCGCTGACCTCTCAGCGGCGACGCTACAATGGCGACGCTCTCTATTACCAATCACCACTGCCTTAAGAAACGCACAAGTGTCCTACAGATGGGGCTATCCCAATAAGCTCTTGATTGTTAGAGATGGAGAGATGTCGATCATTCGGTCACTGGAAGAAGGGACAAAACTTCTCTTGGCTTGGAATATTCCTGTTGCAGAGATACCTCCACCAAAGGACCCACAGAGAGCTCAGTCCGATTGGAAATATGCACCCACCAGCAGGCGCGGTCGGGGCCGCAACCGTTGAGGACATACTAATATGAGAAATTTCTTTTTTCTGGAAGTCTGCACGAGTCGACCCGTTCCGGCTCTACACGGACTCTAGCCCACCCGAACTTCGGGGCTTTTTGTTTTTTTTCATACCCGAAGAGTCTTCTGTTTCGTGCCATGACTGGCGCTTTGTGTGAGATGTTGGCCTCGCGGCCCTCTGTTGTGTTTGTGTTTTACTTGTTTCTCTTGTTTTTCTCCTTTTTATCTGCAGGATTTATTATATATTTTAATGGAGAGCGGTCTTTCGGTCACGATGGGAGCTGTCACCGGACATTCACTTTCACTAATTGCTGTGTGAGCCACCGGCATAAGTTAAGTATATACTTGTTAACATGGTGATTAAAATACTGCCTTACAATGTCAGGGGCTTAAACTCTCCCCAACGTCGATCACACTTTTGGGCAGAGGTTAGACGGCAACATTGTGACATAGTATGTGTCCAAGAGTCACATGTCATTCAATCAGACGCTCATAGAATTAAGAACCCCTCCTTTCCGATTATCTGCCACTCCCACTTCTCTATAAAACGCAGGGGTGTTTTTATCGCCTTCAAGAATTCACTGGCGGTACAAATTCACACACAGTATTCCGACCCTGGGGGCAGGTTTATTATTATTGCTTGTACCATTAATAACGTAGACTATACGATCTGTTCCCTGTATGCGCCTAATGAAGGCCAACTTCCATTTATCTATAAAGTTAACAGATTGGTCAATAAGTACAAAAGGGGTTATGTCTTGTATTGTGGCAATTTTAATTTAGTCCCGGACCTACTCAGAGACTCAACACATAGGAGTAACAGATCCCGCCCCTCATTGGACCAATTTTTCTGGGACAATGAATTGTACGACACTTGGCGGGTTCAACACAGCACTGAGGCCGACTACACTTTTTTCTCCAATGCAGCTAACTCATATTCTAGAATCGACCTGATCATAGTGGAGTTTCCCCTCCTTGTATTGGTAGATTCCACGTCTATAGAGATCAAGACTTGGTCGGATCATTGCCCGATCACCATTAGCCTTAGGGAATCCCACAATGTGTCCCCTACTTATCTCTGGCGCTGCAACTCCCACCTTCTGTCCCATACAGAACATAGAGAAGTCATAAAAACGGCCATGCTTCAATATTTTAAGGAAAATGATACGGAGGATGTTAATATTAGCACGCTGTGGAATGCCCATAAGGCAGTTATTAGGGGCATATGCATGAAGGTAGGCTACCAAGTGAAAAAAGCTAGAACTAAAGATATCAAAGAATTATTGGCCAAAATTCAAAAACTAGAAACTCAACATAAATCTTCTAACTCTCATATCCTCCTTCGGGAAATAAACTCCCTTAGAAACGACCTTCGCCTGCTTATGCTACATGACTACGAACGTAAGCTGAGCAAAACGAAATCTCTCTTTTATGCGGAAGGAGACAAAGCCGGCAAACTCCTTGCTGCTAAACTTAAAGCCCTACATGTGAAATCCCGTATCCCCTATATTATAGACGAGACTACCAATGGGAAACTCTTAGACCCCCGTGACATAGTTAAGGCCTTTCAACAATTTTATTTTAAACTTTATAATCTAAAAGATGACACCTCAACACATCAACCAACAGCGGCAGATATAGACTGCTTCCTTAATAAATTAAATTTTCCGTCTTTGACTATTGACCAATTGGACATCCTTAATGCTCCCTTTACGATACAAGAGATAGAAACCCAAATTAAATCCCTTCCCTTAGGAAAATCACCGGGCCCAGATGGGTTGACCAATCATTATTATAAAGTGTTCTCAGACATCTTAAACCCATATTTACTGAGATTCTTCGGTGGGGCCCAGGCGACTGGATCCTTCCCCGAAGAAAATCAATTAGCCCTGATCGTCACCCTTCCTAAACCTGGAAAATCTCCAGACAAACCGGCCAATTTCAGACCGATTTCTCTGTTAAACTCCGACGTTAAACTATATGCTAAGATTATAGCCTCAAGGCTAGCTGAGATACTTCCCTCTATAATTGGCCCCGATCAGACTGGCTTTATGAAGGGGCGTCAAGCCTTCGAAAACACACGCCGAGTACTCAATATATTCCATCACATTAATACCGTTAAACTTCCAGCTGTCGCGATCTCGTTGGACGCCGAGAAGGCGTTCGACCGAATTTCCTGGTCGTACGCCTTCTCGGTTCTTCATAGATTCGGTTTCTCTGGCCCAATTCTCAATAGTATTAGAGCCCTGTACTCGTCCCCGTCCGCCAGAGTATACAATAATGGAGTCTTGTCTGAGCCATTCAGTATATCCAATGGAACTAGACAAGGGTGCCCCTTGTCTCCCTTAGTATTTGTGATGTCCATTGAGCCTTTGGCTCATGCATTTAGAGCGTCGGCGGAAGTGCAGGGCATTAATATAGGAGGTGACATCCATAAGGTTTCACTCTATGCGGACGACGTTATCCTCACTCTGAGCAATCCTGAACGTTCCCTTCCTAGTGCCCTTGCTATATTAGACATATTTGCAAAAGTTTCTTACTATAAATTGAACCAATCGAAATCTGAGGCCCTGCCCTTTCATGTTCCAGATTCTTTAGTTAACAAATTGAAAAAGGATCATTCTTTAGATTGGCAGCAACAGTCTATCAAGTATTTAGGAGCACACATGACCGCCAATCTGGCACTACTCTACCGCACTAACTACCTTCCCCTTCTAAACGACCTACGATTGGAAGCGGATAGAATGAATACTTTAGAGATATCCTGGATTGGGAGAGTGGCTTCCTTTAAGATGCTACTTCTTCCCCGTTTAATGTATCTATTTAGAGTCCTTCCCATCTTTATACCAGGGGGATTCTTTCAAAAGTCCGCTCCATGATTATGAGGTTTGTGTGGAATGGGAAGAAACCACGGGTCGCTTACCATATACTTGTTAAACCTCCATTGTTAGGAGGAATTGGTGTACCTGACACATACCGATATTACCAGGCAACAATATTGTCACAAATTAAGGACTGGTGGGCTACATCTACAACATGCAAGCCTTGGGTGCGGGCTGAGAGGGCTTTCTGCGACAGTGATCTACCCAGTCTTTTATACGCACACTTATGGACATCTAAGCGCAGACAGCCATTTTTATCTCCCTCTATGGTAGCTGCTGTTAAGTGCTGGCGCCAAGTCCATAAAACTCGGGGTTCCTCGCAGGTGGCCCTCTCCCTTGCTGTACCATTGTCTGCTCTGTCTGGAGCTCTACCTGCTTCCTCCAGGGGAACTCTCTTACAATGGATGGCTAAGGGTATAAGTAGCTTAAGAGACCTATGTGATGGCTCCACTTTACATGATTTTCGCTATCTCCAAAGGAACTTTGACATTCCTGCTAAAGATTTTTTCTTGTTTCTCCAAATCAGACACTGTTTGCAGCATTTGCCCCACTCTGAGATTCAGTGGAATAATATGATTCATAATATTCTCCTGGGCCGTCTGAAAGGTCTGAGACCTTTATATAATGCATTGGGAGATTTTCACACATTTGTGAAACCTTCCGCAGTCTTAAAGTGGGAAAATGCACTACATAAATCCTATTCAGAAGAGCAATGGCTAAGAGCATATAAGTGGGCTAATAGATCGACCATGGCCATTTCACAAAGGGAAAACACCCTTAAGACGAGATTGCATTGGTATTTCACTCCACAAAAGATTCACCAATTTTACCCTGCCTCCTCCCCAATTTGTTGGCGCGGTTGTGGTAACATTGGAACATTAATGCATGTGCTGTGGGAATGCCCATGCCTCCAATTATATTGGTCGTCGGTGAACAATCTGGTAGACACTGTCTTAGGCTTGCAATTAGATCTTACTCCCGCACAGGCTATGGTTCTATTGGACCTCCATGTAATACCAGTAGTAGATAGAATGCTATTTTGTAAGATGATTAATATTGCTAGACTGGTAATAACACGACACTGGAAATCCAGTACCATACCTACGTTGAACGAAGTAGTGGACAGTATACAACATTGCTACGCTATGGAGCGCCTAATCTCCTTTTCTAGATCAACTACAGTCGCCTTTCAGAACATCTGGGGTAAATGGTATGCCAGTTCTTACTGTAAGAAATAATGCCTCCGACACCTTCCTATCGTACTCTGTTTTCAGGTGTGGTGCTCTCCCATCGTGACCAACAGGACCGGCTATTTTAATGCTATACATCTCTTGCTGTCTACCTGCTCTTCTTTTATGATTAGCTTTTCCTGCTGATAATGTTTTACTGTTCACAGTTGTTTGTGTTTTACGTATTTTTTTTGAGAATGCAATCTGTAATGTTTGTGTGTACTTCTCTACACATTCCACTGTTTCAGCATATTGTAATTTCGTGCTCCTTGCCCCTTGCAGAACTGGTTTGTATCACAACACGTCATGGACTCTTTTGGTCAATGAATGGGGCTTATGGCTGCTCTCACATGTAACAGTCTTTGTGGAATTTGTAACTCTTTCTCTATGCTTGCATCCAGCATTATTTTGTATTGCATTGTCTTGTTTGTGATGTATATATAAAAAATTTGAAAACTTTAATAAAAACTATTGAAACATTAAGAGATACACGTGAAACTAAAGCCGATCCTGGGTGCCTAGGGTGCCTGTCATCCAATCCGCACTGAATTTCATTTCTAGCACATAGCCAAAAAATCGCCCCATTGACTTACATTGGAGTGCAGAAAAGGTCATTTTTTCTCGGTCCCTTTAAGAGGTAGGAGTTAAACAAGCTTAGGTCTGCGGTGCCCAGGGGGGACCCCATCCAGCCCACACTGAGTTTCATTCCTACCACCTTAGGAAAAAAAGTCATTATTTTGAGGCTTAGAAGTCATTTCTGCAATTCCCATAGAAAATCAATGGCGTCTCTATTCAATTGTGTGGAGCGCATATCAGGTGGATTTTCTCTGCCGGCTTAAGAGATACACGTGAAACTAAAGCCGATCCTGGGTGCCTAGGGTGCCTGTCATCCAATCCGCACTGAATTTCATTTCTAGCACATAGCCAAAAAATCGCCCCATTGACTTACATTGGAGTGCAGAAAATGTCATTTTTTCTCGGTCCCTTTAAGAGGTAGGAGTTAAACAAGCTTAGGTCTGCGGTGCCCAAGGGGGACCCCATCCAGCCCGCACTGAGTTTCATTCCTACCACCTTAGGAAAAAAAGTCATTATTTTGAGGCTTAGAAGTCATTTCTGCAATTCCCATAGAAAATCAACGGCGTCTCTAATTCAATTGTGTGGAGCGCATATCAGGTGGGTTTTCTCTGCCGGCTTAAGAGATACACGTGAAACTAAAGCCGATCCTGGGTGCCTAGGGTGCCTGTCATCCAATCCGCACAGAATTTCATTTCTAGCACATAGCCAAAAAATCGCCCCATTGACTTACATTGGAGTGCAGAAAAGGTCATTTTTTCTCGGCCCCTTTAAGAGGTAGGAGTTAAACAAGCTTAGGTCTGCGGTGCCCAGGGGGGACCCCATCCAGCCCACACTGAGTTTCATTCCTACCACCTTAGGAAAAAAAGTCATTATTTTGAGGCTTAGAAGTCATTTCTGCAATTCCCATAGAAAATCAATGGCGTCTCTATTCAATTGTGTGGAGCGCATATCAGGTGGATTTTCTCTGCCGGCTTAAGAGATACACGTGAAACTAAAGCCGATCCTGGGTGCCTAGGGTGCCTGTCATCCAATCCGCACTGAATTTCATTTCTAGCACATAGCCAAAAAATCGCCCCATTGACTTACATTGGAGTGCAGAAAATGTCATTTTTTCTCGGTCCCTTTAAGAGGTAGGAGTTAAACAAGCTTAGGTCTGCGGTGCCCAAGGGGGACCCCATCCAGCCCGCACTGAGTTTCATTCCTACCACCTTAGGAAAAAAAGTCATTATTTTGAGGCTTAGAAGTCATTTCTGCAATTCCCATAGAAAATCAACGGCGTCTCTAATTCAATTGTGTGGAGCGCATATCAGGTGGGTTTTCTCTGCCGGCTTAAGAGATACACGTGAAACTAAAGCCGATCCTGGGTGCCTAGGGTGCCTGTCATCCAATCCGCACTGAATTTCATTTCTAGCACATAGCCAAAAAATCGCCCCTTTGACTTACATTGGAGTGCAGAAAAGGTCATTTTTTCTCGGTCCCTTTAAGAGGTAGGAGTTAAACAAGCTTAGGTCTGCGGTGCCCAGGGGGGACCCCATCCAGCCCACACTGAGTTTCATTCCTACCACCTTAGGAAAAAAAGTCATTATTTTGAGGCTTAGAAGTCATTTCTGCAATTCCCATAGAAAATCAATGGCGTCTCTATTCAATTGTGTGGAGCGCATATCAGGTGGATTTTCTCTGCCGCCTTAAGAGATACACGTGAAACTAAAGCCGATCCTGGGTGCCTAGGGTGCCTGTCATCCAATCCGCACTGAATTTCATTTCTAGCACATAGCCAAAAAATCGCCCCATTGACTTACATTGGAGTGCAGAAAAGGTCATTTTTTCTCGGTCCCTTTAAGAGGTAGGAGTTAAACAAGCTTAGAGCTGCGGTGCCCAGGGGGGACCCCATCCAGCCCGCACTGAGTTTCATTCCTACCACCTTAGGAAAAAAAGTCATTATTTTGAGGCTTAGAAGTCATTTCTGCAATTCCCATAGAAAATCAACGGCGTCTCTATTCAATTGTGTGGAGCGCATATCAGGTGGATTTTCTCTGCCGCCTTAAGAGATACACGTGAAACTAAAGCCGATCCTGGGTGCCTAGGGTGCCTGTCATCCAATCCGCACTGAATTTCATTTCTAGCACATAGCCAAAAAATCGCCCCATTGACTTACATTGGAGTGCAGAAAAGGTCATTTTTTCCCGGTCCCTTTAAGAGGTAGGAGTTAAACAAGCTTAGGTCTGCGGTGCCCAGGGGGGACCCCATCCAGCCCACACTGAGTTTCATTCCTACCACCTTAGGAAAAAAAGTCATTATTTTGAGGCTTAGAAGTCATTTCTGCAATTCCCATAGAAAATCAATGGCGTCTCTATTCAATTGTGTGGAGCGCATATCAGGTGGATTTTCTCTGCCGGCTTAAGAGATACACGTGAAACTAAAGCCGATCCTGGGTGCCTAGGGTGCCTGTCATCCAATCCGCACTGAATTTCATTTCTAGCACATAGCCAAAAAATCGCCCCATTGACTTACATTGGAGTGCAGAAAAGGTCATTTTTTCTCGGTCCCTTTAAGAGGTAGGAGTTAAACAAGCTTAGGTCTGCGGTGCCCAGGGGGGACCCCATCCAGCCCGCACTGAGTTTCATTCCTACCACCTTAGGAAAAAAAGTCATTATTTTGAGGCTTAGAAGTCATTTCTGCAATTCCCATAGAAAATCAATGGCGTCTCTATTCAATTGTGTGGAGCGCATATCAGGTGGATTTTCTCTGCCGCCTTAAGAGATACACGTGAAACTAAAGCCGATCCTGGGTGCCTAGGGTGCCTGTCATCCAATCCGCACTGAATTTCATTTCTAGCACATAGCCAAAAAATCGCCCCATTGACTTACATTGGAGTGCAGAAAAGGTCATTTTTTTCTCGGTCCCTTTAAGAGGTAGGAGTTAAACAAGCTTAGGTCTGCGGTGCCCAGGGGGGACCCCATCCAGCCCACACTGAGTTTCATTCCTACCACCTTAGGAAAAAAAGTCATTATTTTGAGGCTTAGAAGTCATTTCTGCAATTCCCATAGAAAATCAATGGCGTCTCTATTCAATTGTGTGGAGCGCATATCAGGTGGATTTTCTCTGCCGGCTTAAGAGATACACGTGAAACTAAAGCCGATCCTGGGTGCCTAGGGTGCCTGTCATCCAATCCGCACTGAATTTCATTTCTAGCACATAGCCAAAAAATCGCCCCATTGACTTACATTGGAGTGCAGAAAAGGTCATTTTTTCTCGGTCCCTTTAAGAGGTAGGAGTTAAACAAGCTTAGGTCTGCGGTGCCCAGGGGGGACCCCATCCAGCCCGCACTGAGTTTCATTCCTACCACCTTAGGAAAAAAAGTCATTATTTTGAGGCTTAGAAGTCATTTCTGCAATTCCCATAGAAAATCAACGGCGTCTCTAATTCAATTGTGTGGAGCGCATATCAGGTGGGTTTTCTCTGCCGGCTTAAGAGATACACGTGAAACTAAAGTCGATCCTGGGTGCCTAGGGTGCCTTTCATCCAATCCGCACTGAATTTCATTTCTAGCACATAGCCAAAAAATCGCCCCATTGACTTACATTGGAGTGCAGAAAAGGTCATTTTTTCTCGGTCCCTTTAAGAGGTAGGAGTTAAACAAGCTTAGGTCTGCGGTGCCCAGGGGGGACCCCATCCAGCCCGCACTGAGTTTCATTCCTACCACCTTAGGAAAAAAAGTCATTATTTTGAGGCTTAGAAGTCATTTCTGCAATTCCCATAGAAAATCAACGGCGTCTCTAATTCAATTGTGTGGAGCGCATATCAGGTGGGTTTTCTCTGCCGGCTTAAGAGATACACGTGAAACTAAAGCCGATCCTGGGTGCCTAGGGTGCCTGTCATCCAATCCGCACTGAATTTCATTTCTAGCACATAGCCAAAAAATCGCCCCATTGACTTACATTGGAGTGCAGAAAAGGTCATTTTTTCTCGGTCCCTTTAAGAGGTAGGAGTTAAACAAGCTTAGGTCTGCGGTGCCCAGGGGGGACCCCATCCAGCCCACACTGAGTTTCATTCCTACCACCTTAGGAAAAAAAGTCATTATTTTGAGGCTTAGAAGTCATTTCTGCAATTCCCATAGAAAATCAATGGCGTCTCTATTCAATTGTGTGGAGCGCATATCAGGTGGATTTTCTCTGCCGGCTTAAGAGATACACGTGAAACTAAAGCCGATCCTGGGTGCCTAGGGTGCCTGTCATCCAATCCGCACTGAATTTCATTTCTAGCACATAGCCAAAAAATCGCCCCATTGACTTACATTGGAGTGCAGAAAAGGTCATTTTTTCTCGGTCCCTTTAAGAGGTAGGAGTTAAACAAGCTTAGGTCTGCGGTGCCCAGGGGGGACCCCATCCAGCCCGCACTGAGTTTCATTCCTATCACCTTAGGAAAAAAAGTCATTATTTTGAGGCTTAGAAGTCATTTCTGCAATTCCCATAGAAAATCAACGGCGTCTCTAATTCAATTGTGTGGAGCGCATATCAGGTGGGTTTTCTCTGCCGGCTTAAGAGATACACGTGAAACTAAAGCCGATCCTGGGTGCCTAGGGTGCCTGTCATCCAATCCGCAGTGAATTTCATTTCTAGCACATAGCCAAAAAATCGCCCCATTGACTTACATTGGAGTGCAGAAAAGGTCATTTTTTCTCGGTCCCTTTAAGAGGTAGGAGTTAAACAAGCTTAGGTCTGCGGTGCCCAGGGGGGACCCCATCCAGCCCAGCACTGAGTTTCATTCCTACCACCTTAGGAAAAAAAGTCATTATTTTGAGGCTTAGAAGTCATTTCTGCAATTCCCATAGAAAATCAACGGCGTCTCTATTCAATTGTGTGGAGCGCATATCAGGTGGGTTTTCTCTGCCGGCTTAAGAGATACACGTGAAACTAAAGCCGATCCTGGGTGCCTAGGGTGCCTGTCATCCAATCCGCACTGAATTTCATTTCTAGCACATAGCCAAAAAATCGCCCCATTGACTTACATTGGAGTGCAGAAAAGGTCATTTTTTCTCGGTCCCTTTAAGAGGTAGGAGTTAAACAAGCTTAGGTCTGCGGTGCCCAGGGGGGACCCCATCCAGCCCACACTGAGTTTCATTCCTACCACCTTAGGAAAAAAAGTCATTATTTTGAGGCTTAGAAGTCATTTCTGCAATTCCCATAGAAAATCAATGGCGTCTCTATTCAATTGTGTGGAGCGCATATCAGGTGGATTTTCTCTGCCGGCTTAAGAGATACACGTGAAACTAAAGCCGATCCTGGGTGCCTAGGGTGCCTGTCATCCAATCCGCACTGAATTTCATTTCTAGCACATAGCCAAAAAATCGCCCCATTGACTTACATTGGAGTGCAGAAAAGGTCATTTTTTCTCGGTCCCTTTAAGAGGTAGGAGTTAAACAAGCTTAGGTCTGCGGTGCCCAGGGGGGACCCCATCCAGCCCGCACTGAGTTTCATTCCTACCACCTTAGGAAAAAAAGTCATTATTTTGAGGCTTAGAAGTCATTTCTGCAATTCCCATAGAAAATCAACGGCGTCTCTATTCAATTGTGTGGAGCGCATATCAGGTGGATTTTCTCTGCCGACTTAAGAGATACACGTGAAACTAAAGCCGATCCTGGGTGCCTAGGGTGCCTGTCATCCAATCCGCACTGAATTTCATTTCTAGCACATAGCCAAAAAATCGCCCCATTGACTTACATTGGAGTGCAGAAAAGGTCATTTTTTCTCGGTCCCTTTAAGAGGTAGGAGTTAAACAAGCTTAGGTCTGCGGTGCCCAGGGGGGACCCCATCCAGCCCGCACTGAGTTTCATTCCTACCACCTTAGGAAAAAAAGTCATTATTTTGAGGCTTAGAAGTCATTTCTGCAATTCCCATAGAAAATCAACGGCGTCTCTAATTCAATTGTGTGGAGCGCATATCAGGTGGGTTTTCTCTGCCGGCTTAAGAGATACACGTGAAACTAAAGCCGATCCTGGGTGCCTAGGGTGCCTGTCATCCAATCCGCACTGAATTTCATTTCTAGCACATAGCCAAAAAATCGCCCCATTGACTTACATTGGAGTGCAGAAAAGGTCATTTTTTCTCGGTCCCTTTAAGAGGTAGGAGTTAAACAAGCTTAGGTCTGCGGTGCCCAGGGGGGACCCCATCCAGCCCAGCACTGAGTTTCATTCCTACCACCTTAGGAAAAAAAGTCATTATTTTGAGGCTTAGAAGTCATTTCTGCAATTCCCATAGAAAATCAACGGCGTCTCTAATTCAATTGTGTGGAGCGCATATCAGGTGGGTTTTCTCTGCCGGCTTAAGAGATACACGTGAAACTAAAGCCGATCCTGGGTGCCTAGGGTGCCTGTCATCCAATCCGCACTGAATTTCATTTCTAGCACATAGCCAAAAAATCGCCCCATTGACTTACATTGGAGTGCAGAAAAGGTCATTTTTTCTCGGTCCCTTTAAGAGGTAGGAGTTAAACAAGCTTAGGTCTGCGGTGCCCAGGGGGGACCCCATCCAGCCCGCACTGAGTTTCATTCCTACCACCTTAGGAAAAAAAGTCATTATTTTGAGGCTTAGAAGTCATTTCTGCAATTCCCATAGAAAATCAACGGCGTCTCTAATTCAATTGTGTGGAGCGCATATCAGGTGGGTTTTCTCTGCCGGCTTAAGAGATACACGTGAAACTAAAGCCGATCCTGGGTGCCTAGGGTGCCTGTCATCCAATCCGCACTGAATTTCATTTCTAGCACATAGCCAAAAAATCGCCCCATTGACTTACATTGGAGTGCAGAAAAGGTCATTTTTTCTCGGTCCCTTTAAGAGGTAGGAGTTAAACAAGCTTAGGTCTGCGGTGCCCAGGGGGGACCCCATCCAGCCCACACTGAGTTTCATTCCTACCACCTTAGGAAAAAAAGTCATTATTTTGAGGCTTAGAAGTCATTTCTGCAATTCCCATAGAAAATCAACGGCGTCTCTAATTCAATTGTGTGGAGCGCATATCAGGTGGGATTTTCTCTGCCGGCTTAAGAGATACACGTGAAACTAAAGCCGATCCTGGGTGCCTAGGGTGCCTGTCATCCAATCCGCACTGAATTTCATTTCTAGCACATAGCCAAAAAATCGCCCCATTGACTTACATTGGAGTGCAGAAAAGGTCATTTTTTCTCGGTCCCTTTAAGAGGTAGGAGTTAAACAAGCTTAGGTCTGCGGTGCCCAGGGGGGACCCCATCCAGCCCGCACTGAGTTTCATTCCTACCACCTTAGGAAAAAAAGTCATTATTTTGAGGCTTAGAAGTCATTTCTGCAATTCCCATAGAAAATCAACGGCGTCTCTATTCAATTGTGTGGAGCGCATATCAGGTGGGATTTTCTCTGCCGGCTTAAGAGATACACGTGAAACTAAAGCCGATCCTGGGTGCCTAGGGTGCCTGTCATCCAATCCGCACTGAATTTCATTTCTAGCACATAGCCAAAAAATCGCCCCATTGACTTACATTGGAGTGCAGAAAAGGTCATTTTTTCTCGGTCCCTTTAAGAGGTAGGAGTTAAACAAGCTTAGGTCTGCGGTGCCCAGGGGGGACCCCATCCAGCCCACACTGAGTTTCATTCCTACCACCTTAGGAAAAAAAGTCATTATTTTGAGGCTTAGAAGTCATTTCTGCAATTCCCATAGAAAATCAATGGCGTCTCTATTCAATTGTGTGGAGCGCATATCAGGTGGATTTTCTCTGCCGGCTTAAGAGATACACGTGAAACTAAAGCCGATCCTGGGTGCCTAGGGTGCCTGTCATCCAATCCGCACTGAATTTCATTTCTAGCACATAGCCAAAAAATCGCCCCATTGACTTACATTGGAGTGCAGAAAAGGTCATTTTTTCTCGGTCCCTTTAAGAGGTAGGAGTTAAACAAGCTTAGGTCTGCGGTGCCCAGGGGGGACCCCATCCAGCCCACACTGAGTTTCATTCCTACCACCTTAGGAAAAAAAGTCATTATTTTGAGGCTTAGAAGTCATTTCTGCAATTCCCATAGAAAATCAACGGCGTCTCTAATTCAATTGTGTGGAGCGCATATCAGGTGGGTTTTCTCTGCCGGCTTAAGAGATACACGTGAAACTAAAGCCGATCCTGGGTGCCTAGGGTGCCTGTCATCCAATCCGCACTGAATTTCATTTCTAGCACATAGCCAAAAAATCGCCCCATTGACTTACATTGGAGTGCAGAAAAGGTCATTTTTCTCGGTCCCTTTAAGAGGTAGAATGTTCTTAGCCCATACAACGCTTTTTCTTCCTAAGTGGTAGAGGTGAAACTCATAGCTCGATGGTTTCATCCTGGGCACCTTTAGAACTAAGCTTGTTTAACTCTACTCTTAAAGGACCGAGAAAAAATGACCTTTTCTGCACTCCAATGTAAGTCAATGGGGCGATTTTTTGGCTATGTGCTAGAAATGAAATTCAGTGCGGATTGGATGACAGGCACCCTAGGCACCCAGGATCGGCTTTAGTTTCACGTGTATCTCTTAAGCCGGCAGAGAAAATCCACCTGATATGCGCTCCACACAATTGAATAGAGACGCCATTGATTTTCTATGGGAATTGCAGAAATGACTTCTAAGCCTCAAAATAATGACTTTTTTTCCTAAGGTGGTAGGAATGAAACTCAGTGTGGGCTGGATGGGGTCCCCCCTGGGCACCGCAGACCTAAGCTTGTTTAACTCCTACCTCTTAAAGGGACCGAGAAAAAATGACCTTTTCTGCACTCCAATGTAAGTCAATGGGGCGATTTTTTGGCTATGTGCTAGAAATGAAATTCAGTGCGGATTGGATGACAGGCACCCTAGGCACCCAGGATCGGCTTTAGTTTCACGTGTATCTCTTAAGCCGGCAGAGAAAATCCACCTGATATGCGCTCCACACAATTGAATTAGAGACGCCAGTTGATTTTCTATGGGAATTGCAGAAATGACTTCTAAGCCTCAAAATAATGACTTTTTTTCCTAAGGTGGTAGGAATGAAACTCAGTGCGGGCTGGATGGGGTCCCCCCTGGGCACCGCAGACCTAAGCTTGTTTAACTCCTACCTCTTAAAGGGACCGAGAAAAAATGACCTTTTCTGCACTCCAATGTAAGTCAATGGGGCGATTTTTTGGCTATGTGCTAGAAATGAAATTCAGTGCGGATTGGATGACAGGCACCCTAGGCACCCAGGATCGGCTTTAGTTTCACGTGTATCTCTTAAGCCGGCAGAGAAAACCCACCTGATATGCGCTCCACACAATTGAATAGAGACGCCGTTGATTTTCTATGGGAATTGCAGAAATGACTTCTAAGCCTCAAAATAATGACTTTTTTTCCTAAGGTGGTAGGAATGAAACTCAGTGCGGGCTGGATGGGGTCCCCCCTGGGCACCGCAGACCTAAGCTTGTTTAACTCCTACCTCTTAAAGGGACCGAGAAAAAATGACCTTTTCTGCACTCCAATGTAAGTCAATGGGGCGATTTTTTGGCTATGTGCTAGAAATGAAATTCAGTGCGGATTGGATGACAGGCACCCTAGGCACCCAGGATCGGCTTTAGTTTCACGTGTATCTCTTAAGCCGGCAGAGAAAATCCACCTGATATGCGCTCCACACAATTGAATAGAGACGCCATTGATTTTCTATGGGAATTGCAGAAATGACTTCTAAGCCTCAAAATAATGACTTTTTTTCCTAAGGTGGTAGGAATGAAACTCAGTGTGGGCTGGATGGGGTCCCCCCTGGGCACCGCAGACCTAAGCTTGTTTAACTCCTACCTCTTAAAGGGACCGAGAAAAAATGACCTTTTCTGCACTCCAATGTAAGTCAATGGGGCGATTTTTTGGCTATGTGCTAGAAATGAAATTCAGTGCGGATTGGATGACAGGCACCCTAGGCACCCAGGATCGGCTTTAGTTTCACGTGTATCTCTTAAGCCGGCAGAGAAAACCCACCTGATATGCGCTCCACACAATTGAATTAGAGACGCCGTTGATTTTCTATGGGAATTGCAGAAATGACTTCTAAGCCTCAAAATAATGACTTTTTTTCCTAAGGTGGTAGGAATGAAACTCAGTGCGGGCTGGATGGGGTCCCCCCTGGGCACCGCAGACCTAAGCTTGTTTAACTCCTACCTCTTAAAGGGACCGAGAAAAAATGACCTTTTCTGCACTCCAATGTAAGTCAATGGGGCGATTTTTTGGCTATGTGCTAGAAATGAAATTCAGTGCGGATTGGATGACAGGCACCCTAGGCACCCAGGATCGGCTTTAGTTTCACGTGTATCTCTTAAGCCGGCAGAGAAAATCCACCTGATATGCGCTCCACACAATTGAATAGAGACGCCATTGATTTTCTATGGGAATTGCAGAAATGACTTCTAAGCCTCAAAATAATGACTTTTTTTCCTAAGGTGGTAGGAATGAAACTCAGTGCTGGGCTGGATGGGGTCCCCCCTGGGCACCGCAGACCTAAGCTTGTTTAACTCCTACCTCTTAAAGGGACCGAGAAAAAATGACCTTTTCTGCACTCCAATGTAAGTCAATGGGGCGATTTTTTGGCTATGTGCTAGAAATGAAATTCAGTGCGGATTGGATGACAGGCACCCTAGGCACCCAGGATCGGCTTTAGTTTCACGTGTATCTCTTAAGCCGGCAGAGAAAATCCACCTGATATGCGCTCCACACAATTGAATAGAGACGCCATTGATTTTCTATGGGAATTGCAGAAATGACTTCTAAGCCTCAAAATAATGACTTTTTTTCCTAAGGTGGTAGGAATGAAACTCAGTGTGGGCTGGATGGGGTCCCCCCTGGGCACCGCAGACCTAAGCTTGTTTAACTCCTACCTCTTAAAGGGACCGAGAAAAAAATGACCTTTTCTGCACTCCAATGTAAGTCAATGGGGCGATTTTTTGGCTATGTGCTAGAAATGAAATTCAGTGCGGATTGGATGACAGGCACCCTAGGCACCCAGGATCGGCATTAGTTTCACGTGTATCTCTTAAGCCGGCAGAGAAAACCCACCTGATATGCGCTCCACACAATTGAATTAGAGACGCCGTTGATTTTCTATGGGAATTGCAGAAATGACTTCTAAGCCTCAAAATAATGACTTTTTTTCCTAAGGTGGTAGGAATGAAACTCAGTGTGGGCTGGATGGGGTCCCCCCTGGGCACCGCAGACCTAAGCTTGTTTAACTCCTACCTCTTAAAGGGACCGAGAAAAAAATGACCTTTTCTGCACTCCAATGTAAGTCAATGGGGCGATTTTTTGGCTATGTGCTAGAAATGAAATTCAGTGCGGATTGGATGACAGGCACCCTAGGCACCCAGGATCGGCTTTAGTTTCACGTGTATCTCTTAAGCCGGCAGAGAAAATCCACCTGATATGCGCTCCACACAATTGAATATAGACGCCATTGATTTTCTATGGGAATTGCAGAAATGTCTTCTAAGCCTCAAAATAATGACTTTTTTTCCTAAGGTGGTAGGAATGAAACTCAGTGTGGGCTGGATGGGGTCCCCCCTGGGCACCGCAGACCTAAGCTTGTTTAACTCCTACCTCCTAAAGGGACCGAAAAAAAATGACCTTTTCTGCACTCCAATGTAAGTCAATGGGGCGATTTTTTGGCTATGTGCTAGAAATGAAATTCAGTGCGGATTGGATGACAGGCACCCTAGGCACCCAGGATCAGCTTTAGTTTCACGTGTATCTCTTAAGCCGGCAGAGAAAACCCACCTGATATGCGCTCCACACAATTGAATTAGAGACGCCGTTGATTTTCTATGGGAATTGCAGAAATGACTTCTAAGCCTCAAAATAATGACTTTTTTTCCTAAGGTGGTAGGAATGAAACTCAGTGCGGGCTGGATGGGGTCCCCCCTGGGCACCGCAGACCTAAGCTTGTTTAACTCCTACCTCTTAAAGGGACCGAGAAAAAATGACCTTTTCTGCACTCCAATGTAAGTCAATGGGGCGATTTTTTGGCTAGGAATGAAACTCAGTGCGGATTGGATGAACAGGCAACCCTAGGCACCCAGGATCGGCTTTAGTTTCACGTGTATCTCTTAAGCCGCAGAGAAAATCCACCTGATATGCGCTCCCACACAATTGAAATAGAGACGCCATTGATTTTCTATGGGCATTGCAGAAATGGACTTCTAAGCCTCAAAATAATGACTTTTTTTCCTAAGGTGGTAGGAATGAAAACTCAGTGTGGGCTGGATGGGGTCCCCCCTGGGCACCGCAGACCTAAGCTTGTTTAACTCCTACCTCTTAAAGGGACCGAGAAAAATGACCTTTTCTGCACTCCAATGTAAGTCAATGGGGCGATTTTTTGGCTATGTGCTAGAAATGAAATTCAGTGCGGATTGGATGACAGGCAACCCTAGGCACCCAGGATCGGCTTTAGTTTCACGTGTATCTCTTAAGCCGGCAGAGAAAACCCACCTGATATGCGCTCCACACAATTGAATTAGAGACGCCGTTGATTTTCTATGGGAATTGCAGAATAAACTTCTAAGCCTCAAAATAATGACTTTTTTTTCCTAAGGTGGTAGGAATGAAACTCAGTGCTGGGCTGGATGGGGTCCCCCCTGGGCACCGCAGACCTAAGCTTGTTTAACTCCTACCTCTTAAAGGGACCGAGAAAAAAATGACCTTTTCTGCACTCCAATGTAAGTCAATGGGGCGATTTTTTGGCTATGTGCTAGAAATGAAATTCAGTGCGGATTGGATGACAGGCACCCTAGGCACCCAGGATCGGCTTTAGTTTCATGTGTATCTCTTAAGCCGGGCAGAGAAAACCACCTGATATGCGCTCCACACAATTGAATAGAGACGCCGTTGATTTTCTATGGGAATTGCAGAAATGACTTCTAAGCCTCAAAATAATGACTTTTTTTCCTAAGGTGGTAGGAATGAAAACTCAGTGCGGGCTGGATGGGGTCCCCCCTGGGCACCGCAGCTCTAAGCTTGTTTAACTCCTACCTCTTAAAGGGACCGAGAAAAAATGACCTTTTCTGCACTCCAATGTAAGTCAATGGGGCGATTTTTTGGCTATGTGCTAGAAATGAAATTCAGTGCGGATTGGATGACAGGCACCCTAGGCACCCAGGATCGGCTTTAGTTTCACGTGTATCTCTTAAGGCGGCAGAGAAAATCCACCTGATATGCGCTCCACACAATTGAATAGAGACGCCATTGATTTTCTATGGGAATTGCAGATTGACTTCTAAGCCTCAAAATAATGACTTTTTTTCCTAAGGTGGTAGGAATGAAACTCAGTGTGGGCTGGATGGGGTCCCCCCTGGGCACCGCAGACCTAAGCTTGTTTAACTCCTACCTCTTAAAGGGACCGAGAAAAAATGACCTTTTCTGCACTCCAATGTAAGTCAATGGGGCGATTTTTTGGCTATGTGCTAGAAATGAAATTCAGTGCGGATTGGATGACAGGCACCCTAGGCACCCAGGATCGGCTTTAGTTTCACGTGTATCTCTTAAGCCGGCAGAGAAAACCCACCTGATATGCGCTCCACACAATTGAATTAGAGACGCCGTTGATTTTCTATGGGAATTGCAGAAATGACTTCTAAGCCTCAAAATAATGACTTTTTTTCCTAAGGTGGGTTGGAATGAAACTCAGTGCGGGCTGGATGGGGTCCCCCCTTGGGCACCGCAGACCTAAGCTTGTTTAACTCCTACCTCTTAAAGGGACCGAGAAAAAATGACCTTTTCTGCACTCCAATGTAAGTCAATGGGGCGATTTTTTGGCTATGTGCTAGAAATGAAATTCAGTGCGGATTGGATGACAGGCACCCTAGGCACCCAGGATCGGCTTTAGTTTCACGTGTATCTCTTAAGCCGGCAGAGAAAATCCACCTGATATGCGCTCCACACAATTGAATAGAGACGCCATTGATTTTCTATGGGAATTGCAGAAATGACTTCTAAGCCTCAAATAATGACTTTTTTCCTAAGGTGGTAGGAATGAAACTCAGTGGGGCTGGATGGGGTCCCCCCCTGGGCACCGCAGACCTAAGCTTGTTTAACCTCCTACCTCTTAAAGGGACCGAGAAAAAAATGACCTTTTCTGCACTCCAATGTAAGTCAATGGGGCGATTTTTTGGCTATGTGCTAGAAATGAAATTCAGTGCGGATTGGATGACAGGCACCCTAGGCACCCAGGATCGGCTTTAGTTTCACGTGTATCTCTTAAGCCGGCAAAGAAAATCCACCTGATATGCGCTCCACACAATTGAATAGAGACGCCATTGATTTTCTATGGGAATTGCAGAAATGACTTCTAAGCCTCAAAATAATGACTTTTTTTCCTAAGGTGGTAGGAATGAAACTCAGTGTGGGCTGGATGGGGTCCCCCCTGGGCACCGCAGACCTAAGCTTGTTTAACTCCTACCTCTTAAAGGGACCGAGAAAAAAATGACCTTTTCTGCACTCCAATGTAAGTCAATGGGGCGATTTTTTGGCTATGTGCTAGAAATGAAATTCAGTGCGGATTGGATGACAGGCACCCTAGGCACCCAGGATCGGCATTAGTTTCACGTGTATCTCTTAAGCCGGCAGAGAAAACCCACCTGATATGCGCTCCACACAATTGAATTAGAGACGCCGTTGATTTTCTATGGGAATTGCAGAAATGACTTCTAAGCCTCAAAATAATGACTTTTTTTCCTAAGGTGGTAGGAATGAAACTCAGTGCGGGCTTGATGGGGTCCCCCCTGGGCACCGCAGACCTAAGCTTGTTTAACTCCTACCTCTTAAAGGGACCGAGAAAAAATGACCTTTTCTGCACTCCAATGTAAGTCAATGGGGCGATTTTTTGGCTATGTGCTAGAAATGAAATTCAGTGCGGATTGGATGACAGGCACCCTAGGCACCCAGGATCGGCTTTAGTTTCACGTGTATCTCTTAAGCCGGCAGAGAAAACCCACCTGATATGCGCTCCACACAATTGAATTAGAGACGCCGTTGATTTTCTATGGGAATTGCAGAAATGACTTCTAAGCCTCAAAATAATGACTTTTTTTCCTAAGGTGGTAGGAATGAAACTCAGTGCGGGCTGGATGGGGTCCCCCTTGGGCACCGCAGACCTAAGCTTGTTTAACTCCTACCTCTTAAAGGGACCGAGAAAAAATGACATTTTCTGCACTCCAATGTAAGTCAATGGGGCGATTTTTTGGCTATGTGCTAGAAATGAAATTCAGTGCGGATTGGATGACAGGCACCCTAGGCACCCAGGATCGGCTTTAGTTTCACGTGTATCTCTTAAGCCGGCAGAGAAAATCCACCTGATATGCGCTCCACACAATTGAATAGAGACGCCATTGATTTTCTATGGGAATTGCAGAAATGACTTCTAAGCCTCAAAATAATGACTTTTTTTCCTAAGGTGGTAGGAATGAAACTCAGTGTGGGCTGGATGGGGTCCCCCCTGGGCACCGCAGACCTAAGCTTGTTTAACTCCTACCTCTTAAAGGGACCGAGAAAAAAATGACATTTTCTGCACTCCAATGTAAGTCAATGGGGCGATTTTTTGGCTATGTGCTAGAAATGAAATTCAGTGCGGATTGGATGACAGGCACCCTAGGCACCCAGGATCGGCTTTAGTTTCACGTGTATCTCTTAAGCCGGCAAAGAAAATCCACCTGATATGCGCTCCACACAATTGAATAGAGACGCCATTGATTTTCTATGGGAATTGCAGAAATGACTTCTAAGCCTCAAAATAATGACTTTTTTTCCTAAGGTGGTAGGAATGAAACTCAGTGTGGGCTGGATGGGGTCCCCCCTGGGCACCGCAGACCTAAGCTTGTTTAACTCCTACCTCTTAAAGGGACCGAGAAAAAAATGACCTTTTCTGCACTCCAATGTAAGTCAATGGGGCGATTTTTTGGCTATGTGCTAGAAATGAAATTCAGTGCGGATTGGATGACAGGCACCCTAGGCACCCAGGATCGGCATTAGTTTCACGTGTATCTCTTAAGCCGGCAGAGAAAACCCACCTGATATGCGCTCCACACAATTGAATTAGAGACGCCGTTGATTTTCTATGGGAATTGCAGAAATGACTTCTAAGCCTCAAAATAATGACTTTTTTTCCTAAGGTGGTAGGAATGAAACTCAGTGCGGGCTGGATGGGGTCCCCCCTGGGCACCGCAGACCTAAGCTTGTTTAACTCCTACCTCTTAAAGGGACCGAGAAAAAATGACCTTTTCTGCACTCCAATGTATGTCAATGGGGCGATTTTTTGGCTATGTGCTAGAAATGAAATTCAGTGCGGATTGGATGACAGGCACCCTAGGCACCCAGGATCGGCTTTAGTTTCACGTGTATCTCTTAAGCCGGCAGAGAAAACCCACCTGATATGCGCTCCACACAATTGAATTAGAGACGCCGTTGATTTTCTATGGGAATTGCAGAAATGACTTCTAAGCCTCAAAATAATGACTTTTTTTCCTAAGGTGGTAGGAATGAAAATCAGTGCGGGCTGGATGGGGTCCCCCCTGGGCACCGCAGACCTAAGCTTGTTTAACTCCTACCTCTTAAAGGGACCGAGAAAAAATGACCTTTTCTGCACTCCAATGTAAGTCAATGGGGCGATTTTTTGGCTATGTGCTAGAAATGAAATTCAGTGCGGATTGGATGACAGGCACCCTAGGCACCCAGGATCGGCTTTAGTTTCACGTGTATCTCTTAAGCCGGCAGAGAAAATCCACCTGATATGCGCTCCACACAATTGAATATAGACGCCATTGATTTTCTATGGGAATTGCAGAAATGTCTTCTAAGCCTCAAAATAATGACTTTTTTTCCTAAGGTGGTAGGAATGAAACTCAGTGTGGGCTGGATGGGGTCCCCCCTGGGCACCGCAGACCTAAGCTTGTTTAACTCCTACCTCTTAAAGGGACCGAGAAAAAATGACCTTTTCTGCACTCCAATGTAAGTCAATGGGGCGATTTTTTGGCTATGTGCTAGAAATGAAATTCAGTGCGGATTGGATGACAGGCACCCTAGGCACCCAGGATCAGCTTTAGTTTCACGTGTATCTCTTAAGCCGGCAGAGAAAACCCACCTGATATGCGCTCCACACAATTGAATTAGAGACGCCGTTGATTTTCTATGGGAATTGCAGAAATGACTTCTAAGCCTCAAAATAATGACTTTTTTTCCTAAGGTGGTAGGAATGAAACTCAGTGCGGGCTGGATGGGGTCCCCCCTGGGCACCGCAGACCTAAGCTTGTTTAACTCCTACCTCTTAAAGGGACCGAGAAAAAATGACCTTTTCTGCACTCCAATGTAAGTCAATGGGGCGATTTTTTGGCTATGTGCTAGAAATGAAATTCAGTGCGGATTGGATGACAGGCACCCTAGGCACCCAGGATCGGCTTTAGTTTCACGTGTATCTTTTAAGCCGGCAGAGAAAATCCACCTGATATGCGCTCCACACAATTGAATAGAGACGCCATTGATTTTCTATGGGAATTGCAGAAATGACTTCTAAGCCTCAAAATAATGACTTTTTTTCCTAAGGTGGTAGGAATGAAACTCAGTGTGGGCTGGATGGGGTCCCCCCTGGGCACCGGCTGACCTAAGCTTTGTTAACTCCTACCTCTTAAAGGGACCGAGAAAAAAATGACCATTTTCTGCACTCCAATGTAAGTCAATGGGGCGATTTTTGGCTATGTGCTAGAAATGAAATTCAGTGCGGATTGGATGACAGGCACCCTAGGCACCCAGGATCGGCTTTAGTTTCACGTGTATCTCTTAAGCCGGCAAAGAAAATCCACCTGATATGCGCTCCACACAATTGAATAGAGACGCCATTGATTTTCTATGGGAATTGCAGAAATGACTTCTAAGCCTCAAAATAATGACTTTTTTTTCCTAAGGTGGTAGGAATGAAACTCAGTGTGGGCTGGATGGGGTCCCCCCTGGGCACCGCAGACCTAAGCTTGTTTAACTCCTACCTCTTAAAGGGACCGAGAAAAAAATGGCCTTTTCTGCACTCCAATGTAAGTCAATGGGGCGATTTTTTGGCTATGTGCTAGAAATGAAATTCAGTGCGGATTGGATGACAGGCACCCTAGGCACCCAGGATCGGCATTAGTTTCACGTGTATCTCTTAAGCCGGCAGAGAAACCCACCTGATATGCGCTCCACACAATTGAATTAGAGACGCCGTTGATTTTCTATGGGAATTGCAGAAAATGACTTCTAAGCCTCAAAATAATGACTTTTTTTCCTAAGGTGGTAGGAATGAAACTCAGTGTGGGCTGGATGGGGTCCCCCCTGGGCACCGCAGACCTAAGCTTGTTTAACTCCTACCTCTTAAAGGGACCGAGAAAAAATGACCTTTTCTGCACTCCAATGTAAGTCAATGGGGCGATTTTTTGGCTATGTGCTAGAAATGAAATTCAGTGCGGATTGGATGACAGGCACCCTAGGCACCCAGGATCGGCTTTAGTTTCACGTGTATCTCTTAAGCCGGCAGAGAAAACCCACCTGATATGCGCTCCACACAATTGAATTAGAGACGCCGTTGATTTTCTATGGGAATTGCAGAAATGACTTCTAAGCCTCAAAATAATGACTTTTTTTCCTAAGGTGGTAGGAATGAAACTCAGTGTGGGCTGGATGGGGTCCCCCCTGGGCACCGCAGACCTAAGCTTGTTTAACTCCTACCTCTTAAAGGGACCGAGAAAAAATGACCTTTTCTGCACTCCAATGTAAGTCAATGGGGCGATTTTTTGGCTATGTGCTAGAAATGAAATTCAGTGCGGATTGGATGACAGGCACCCTAGGCACCCAGGATCGGCTTTAGTTTCATGTGTATCTCTTAAGCCGGCAGAGAAAACCCACCTGATATGCGCTCCACACAATTGAATAGAGACGCCGTTGATTTTCTATGGGAATTGCAGAAATGACTTCTAAGCCTCAAAATAATGACTTTTTCCTAAGGTGGTAGGAATGAAACTCAGTGCGGGCTGGATGGGGTCCCCCCTGGGCACCGCAGCTCTAAGCTTGTTTAACTCCTACCTCTTAAAGGGACCGAGAAAAAATGAAGGAATTTCGAATACTTACCTACCGGGAAATTCCTGTTCCTGGCGTCCGTAGGCAGCACACAATGAGAGACACAATGGGTTAAGTCTAGGTTCCCTAGAACAAGGCAGAAGAGACATGCAAAGCAGTAACCAATAAGAATTGGTCACTACCCATATAAGGCAGGAAGGACCACCCACAGTCAGAGTTCGTATGCAGCAAAACAATTTAATAGGGAGGGTGCGTTGTGCTGCCTACGGACGCCAGGAACAGGAATTTCCCGGTAGGTAAGTATTCGAAATTCCTTCATTCCTGGGTCCTTCGGCAGCACACAATGGGACTACGTAGCAGTGAAATTAAAGGGGGGGTACAAATCCAATACTTATACTTCTAGCACCTTCCTGCCCAAGGCTGCTTCGCCTGTGACATCTAGTCTGTAGTGTGATGTGAATGAAGAGGTGCTTGACCACGTCGCTGCTCTACATATCTCTTGTAGTGGTACATTCACAAACTCCGCCCATGACGAGGACATTGCCCTGGTTGAGTGGGCTCTAATTCCTACTGGTGCCTGCAGATTTTGTAGAGAGTAGGATAGCGTAATGGCATTACGGATCCAGCTAGAGATGATTCTCTTGGAGGCTTTAAAGCCCTTCATCTTCCCCTCATATAGAACGAATAAGTTCTCTGCGAGTCTGAATGAATTTACTCTTCTTAGGTATTCCAAGACTGCTCTCCTGACATCCAGAGGGTTGCCTGAGTCATCTGATGCTGGAAGGCTCGGAAGCACAATTTCTTGATTCAGCGCTGATTGTGAAGCGACTTTCGGGAGAAAACCTGGCATGGTGCGTAAGAACAAAGCGTCCCCCAAATCTCTCAGATATGGTTCCCGGCAGGAGAGGGCCTGTATTTCGCTGACCCTACGGGCCGACGCCATGGCCACCAGAAATGCTGTTTTCCAGGACAAGTAATGTAGTTCTGTTGAATCTAATGGTTCAAATGGAGCCCCCTTAAAGGCTTCCAACACTATATGCAGATCCCATGATGGAGCGGGGGATGTTATCGGTGGTTTCAAGTTCCTTGCACCCTTGAGAAATCTTGTAATCAGGGGGTCCCCCGAGTATTTCCCTGCCATGAAGGAATTGATTGCCGCAAATTGTACGCGAATCGTACTGAACTTGAGACCTTGGTTCAATCCTTTTTGAAGGAAGTTCAGAACACTTGTGACTGAATGGTCTGAGGAGAAGGCTTGGAATGTTTTCCAGACTCCCGCATATTTGAGTCTAGTGCTCTTTCTTCTAGCGTTGACTATAGTATTCAGGACATCTTCTGATAGATTCTCTGTATTAATGCCGCTTAGTTCATCCGCCAGGCCGTTAATTTCAGACGTTCTAGATCTGGGTGTAGGAACCCCTTCTGGGAGAGCAGATCCCGAACCATTGGAAGCCTCCATATTCTTCCTTTTGCAAGCGTGTTTGCTAGGGAGAACCATGTTCTGCGCGGCCAGTAGGGAAGAATCAGAATGCATTTGGATCGTTCTGTTTTCACTTTCGAGAGGACTCTCGGGATCAGGGCTAGAGGAGGAAAGGCATAGACAAAATTTCCCTCCCAAGGAGTCGCTAGACCGTCCAGGAATGTCGGATGGTGAGCTGGATCTCTCGAACAGAATCTGGGGAGTTTCGCGTTTTCCCGAGACGCAAAGGCGTCTAGGTTTGGGACTCCGAATCTCCGAGTCACTTGATGAAATATCGTCGGCGAGAGGGACCATTCCCCTGGGAATAGAGTGTGCCTGCTGAGAATATCCGCTGATTGATTCGATGTCCCTTTGATATGGACCGCTGATATTTGTGCCACATTCTTCTCTGCCCAGCGAAAAATCGCTTGGCTTTCTTCCAGGAGGGACTGGCATCTGGTGCCCCCCTGCTTGTTCAGGTAAAAAACCGCAGAGAGGTTGTCTGATTGCACTAGAATGTTCTGATTCTTCAGCTGGTACTGAAAATGAAAAAGGGCCAATTTTATTGCCCTGAGCTCCCTTCTGTTTGAGGACATCGCTTTTTCTCTGGTCGACCATTCTCTCTGTATCCAAGAGTTCTGGATGTGTGCTCCCCATCCAAACTGTGAGGCATCTGTTGTTAATATTATCTTTGCCTGAGGTATGAGCGACATCCCCCGGGAGACATGTTGAGGCTTCAGCCACCAGCGCAGGTCCAACCGGGTTGATCCTGAGATTGTCATTAACCTCTGTATAGTCCGATGATCCCTGTCCCAGGCTGTCAATATGTCCTTTTGTAGTTGACGAATGTGGGCTCGAGCCCATGGGACCGCATCTATGGTCGATGATAGGGTACCTAGCACTCTCATAGCAGTCTTGATGGTACATGTAGAATTGTTTAGAAGAAAAGATACTTGTCTTCTCAATCTCTTGATCCGATCTTCCGATAGATATAATTTCATTTGTATCGTGTTGATTACAAATCCCAGAAATGTCAAGGACTGAGAAGGAGTCAGTTGAGACTTCGCAAAATTCACCAGAAACCCGTGTTGCTGAAGCAGATGGATAGACTCTGTGAGTTGACCTGACAGCTGATCTGCAGACTTGGCGATGAGCAAATCCGCACTGAATTTCATTTCTAGCACATAGCCAAAAAATCGCCCCATTGACTTACATTGGAGTGCAGAAAAGGTCATTTTTTCTCGGTCCCTTTAAGAGGTAGGAGTTAAACAAGCTTAGGTCTGCGGTGCCCAGGGGGGACCCCATCCAGCCCACACTGAGTTTCATTCCTACCACCTTAGGAAAAAAAGTCATTATTTTGAGGCTTAGAAGTCATTTCTGCAATTCCCATAGAAAATCAATGGCGTCTCTATTCAATTGTGTGGAGCGCATATCAGGTGGATTTTCTCTGCCGCCTTAAGAGATACACGTGAAACTAAAGCCGATCCTGGGTGCCTAGGGTGCCTGTCATCCAATCCGCACTGAATTTCATTTCTAGCACATAGCCAAAAAATCGCCCCATTGACTTACATTGGAGTGCAGAAAAGGTCATTTTTTCTCGGTCCCTTTAAGAGGTAGGAGTTAAACAAGCTTAGGTCTGCGGTGCCCAGGGGGGACCCCATCCAGCCCACACTGAGTTTCATTCCTACCACCTTAGGAAAAAAAGTCATTATTTTGAGGCTTAGAAGTCATTTCTGCAATTCCCATAGAAAATCAATGGCGTCTCTATTCAATTGTGTGGAGCGCATATCAGGTGGATTTTCTCTGCCGGCTTAAGAGATACACGTGAAACTAAAGCCGATCCTGGGTGCCTAGGGTGCCTGTCATCCAATCCGCACTGAATTTCATTTCTAGCACATAGCCAAAAAATCGCCCCATTGACTTACATTGGAGTGCAGAAAAGGTCATTTTTTCTCGGTCCCTTTAAGAGGTAGGAGTTAAACAAGCTTAGGTCTGCGGTGCCCAGGGGGGACCCCATCCAGCCCGCTCTGAGTTTCATTCCTACCACCTTAGGAAAAAAAAGTCATTATTTTGAGGCTTAGAAGTCATTTCTGCAATTCCCATAGAAAATCAACGGCGTCTCTAATTCAATTGTGTGGAGCGCATATCAGGTGGGTTTTCTCTGCCGGCTTAAGAGATACACGTGAAACTAAAGCCGATCCTGGGTGCCTAGGGTGCCTGTCATCCAATCCGCACTGAATTTCATTTCTAGCACATAGCCAAAAAATCGCCCCATTGACTTACATTGGAGTGCAGAAAAGGTCATTTTTTCTCGGTCCCTTTAAGAGGTAGGAGTTAAACAAGCTTAGGTCTGCGGTGCCCAGGGGGGACCCCATCCAGCCCGCACTGAGTTTCATTCCTACCACCTTAGGAAAAAAAGTCATTATTTTGAGGCTTAGAAGTCATTTCTGCAATTCCCATAGAAAATCAATGGCGTCTCTATTCAATTGTGTGGAGCGCATATCAGGTGGATTTTCTCTGCCGGCTTAAGAGATACACGTGAAACTAAAGCCGATCCTGGGTGCCTAGGGTGCCTGTCATCCAATCCGCACTGAATTTCATTTCTAGCACATAGCCAAAAAATCGCCCCATTGACTTACATTGGAGTGCAGAAAAGGTCATTTTTTCTCGGTCCCTTTAAGAGGTAGGAGTTAAACAAGCTTAGGTCTGCGGTGCCCAGGGGGGACCCCATCCAGCCCACACTGAGTTTCATTCCTACCACCTTAGGAAAAAAAGTCATTATTTTGAGGCTTAGAAGTCATTTCTGCAATTCCCATAGAAAATCAATGGCGTCTCTATTCAATTGTGTGGAGCGCATATCAGGTGGATTTTCTCTGCCGGCTTAAGAGATACACGTGAAACTAAAGCCGATCCTGGGTGCCTAGGGTGCCTGTCATCCAATCCGCACTGAATTTCATTTCTAGCACATAGCCAAAAAATCGCCCCATTGACTTACATTGGAGTGCAGAAAAGGTCATTTTTTCTCGGTCCCTTTAAGAGGTAGGAGTTAAACAAGCTTAGATCTGCTGTGCCCAGGGGGGACCCCATCCAGCCCGCACTGAGTTTCATTCCTACCACCTTAGGAAAAAAAAGTCATTATTTTGAGGCTTAGAAGTCATTTCTGCAATTCCCATAGAAAATCAACGGCGTCTCTAATTCAATTGTGTGGAGCGCATATCAGGTGGGTTTTCTCTGCCGGCTTAAGAGATACACGTGAAACTAAAGCCGATCCTGGGTGCCTAGGGTGCCTGTCATCCAATCCGCACTGAATTTCATTTCTAGCACATAGCCAAAAAATCGCCCCATTGACTTACATTGGAGTGCAGAAAAGGTCATTTTTTCTCGGTCCCTTTAAGAGGTAGGAGTTAAACAAGCTTAGGTCTGCGGTGCCCAGGGGGGACCCCATCCAGCCCACACTGAGTTTCATTCCTACCACCTTAGGAAAAAAAGTCATTATTTTGAGGCTTAGAAGTCATTTCTGCAATTCCCATAGAAAATCAATGGCGTCTCTATTCAATTGTGTGGAGCGCATATCAGGTGGATTTTCTCTGCCGGCTTAAGAGATACACGTGAAACTAAAGCCGATCCTGGGTGCCTAGGGTGCCTGTCATCCAATCCGCACTGAATTTCATTTCTAGCACATAGCCAAAAAATCGCCCCATTGACTTACATTGGAGTGCAGAAAAGGTCATTTTTTCTCGGTCCCTTTAAGAGGTAGGAGTTAAACAAGCTTAGGTCTGCGGTGCCCAGGGGGGACCCCATCCAGCCCACACTGAGTTTCATTCCTACCACCTTAGGAAAAAAAGTCATTATTTTGAGGCTTAGAAGTCATTTCTGCAATTCCCATAGAAAATCAATGGCGTCTCTATTCAATTGTGTGGAGCGCATATCAGGTGGATTTTCTCTGCCGGCTTAAGAGATACACGTGAAACTAAAGCCGATCCTGGGTGCATAGGGTGCCTGTCATCCAATCCGCACTGAATTTCATTTCTAGCACATAGCCAAAAAATCGCCCCATTGACTTACATTGGAGTGCAGAAAAGGTCATTTTTTCTCGGTCCCTTTAAGAGGTAGGAGTTAAACAAGCTTAGGTCTGCGGTGCCCAGGGGGGACCCCATCCAGCCCGCACTGAGTTTCATTCCTACCACCTTAGGAAAAAAAGTCATTATTTTGAGGCTTAGAAGTCATTTCTGCAATTCCCATAGAAAATCAACGGCGTCTCTAATTCAATTGTGTGGAGCGCATATCAGGTGGGTTTTCTCTGCCGGCTTAAGAGATACACGTGAAACTAAAGCCGATCCTGGGTGCCTAGGGTGCCTGTCATCCAATCCGCACTGAATTTCATTTCTAGCACATAGCCAAAAAATCGCCCCATTGACTTACATTGGAGTGCAGAAAAGGTCATTTTTTCTCGGTCCCTTTAAGAGGTAGGAGTTAAACAAGCTTAGGTCTGCGGTGCCCAGGGGGGACCCCATCCAGCCCACACTGAGTTTCATTCCTACCACCTTAGGAAAAAAAGTCATTATTTTGAGGCTTAGAAGTCATTTCTGCAATTCCCATAGAAAATCAATGGCGTCTCTATTCAATTGTGTGGAGCGCATATCAGGTGGATTTTCTCTGCCGGCTTAAGAGATACACGTGAAACTAAAGCCGATCCTGGGTGCCTAGGGTGCCTGTCATCCAATCCGCACTGAATTTCATTTCTAGCACATAGCCAAAAAATCGCCCCATTGACTTACATTGGAGTGCAGAAAAGGTCATTTTTTCTCGGTCCCTTTAAGAGGTAGGAGTTAAACAAGCTTAGGTCTGCGGTGCCCAGGGGGGACCCCATCCAGCCCGCACTGAGTTTCATTCCTACCACCTTAGGAAAAAAAGTCATTATTTTGAGGCTTAGAAGTCATTTCTGCAATTCCCATAGAAAATCAACGGCGTCTCTAATTCAATTGTGTGGAGCGCATATCAGGTGGGTTTTCTCTGCCGGCTTAAGAGATACACGTGAAACTAAAGCCGATCCTGGGTGCCTAGGGTGCCTGTCATCCAATCCGCACTGAATTTCATTTCTAGCACATAGCCAAAAAATCGCCCCATTGACTTACATTGGAGTGCAGAAAAGGTCATTTTTTCTCGGTCCCTTTAAGAGGTAGGAGTTAAACAAGCTTAGGTCTGCGGTGCCCAGGGGGGACCCCATCCAGCCCACACTGAGTTTCATTCCTACCACCTTAGGAAAAAAAGTCATTATTTTGAGGCTTAGAAGTCATTTCTGCAATTCCCATAGAAAATCAATGGCGTCTCTATTCAATTGTGTGGAGCGCATATCAGGTGGATTTTCTCTGCCGGCTTAAGAGATACACGTGAAACTAAAGCCGATCCTGGGTGCCTAGGGTGCCTGTCATCCAATCCGCACTGAATTTCATTTCTAGCACATAGCCAAAAAATCGCCCCATTGACTTACATTGGAGTGCAGAAAAGGTCATTTTTTCTCGGTCCCTTTAAGAGGTAGGAGTTAAACAAGCTTAGGTCTGCGGTGCCCAGGGGGGACCCCATCCAGCCCAGCACTGAGTTTCATTCCTACCACCTTAGGAAAAAAAGTCATTATTTTGAGGCTTAGAAGTCATTTCTGCAATTCCCATAGAAAATCAATGGCGTCTCTATTCAATTGTGTGGAGCGCATATCAGGTGGGATTTTCTCTGCCGGCTTAAGAGATACACGTGAAACTAAAGCCGATCCTGGGTGCCTAGGGTGCCTGTCATCCAATCCGCACTGAATTTCATTTCTAGCACATAGCCAAAAAATCGCCCCATTGACTTACATTGGAGTGCAGAAAAGGTCATTTTTTCTCGGTCCCTTTAAGAGGTAGGAGTTAAACAAGCTTAGGTCTGCGGTGCCCAGGGGGGACCCCATCCAGCCCGCACTGAGTTTCATTCCTACCACCTTAGGAAAAAAAGTCATTATTTTGAGGCTTAGAAGTCATTTCTGCAATTCCCATAGAAAATCAACGGCGTCTCTATTCAATTGTGTGGAGCGCATATCAGGTGGGTTTTCTCTGCCGGCTTAAGAGATACACGTGAAACTAAAGCCGATCCTGGGTGCCTAGGGTGCCTGTCATCCAATCCGCACTGAATTTCATTTCTAGCACATAGCCAAAAAATCGCCCCATTGACTTACATTGGAGTGCAGAAAAGGTCATTTTTTCTCGGTCCCTTTAAGAGGTAGGAGTTAAACAAGCTTAGGTCTGCGGTGCCCAGGGGGGACCCCATCCAGCCCGCACTGAGTTTCATTCCTACCACCTTAGGAAAAAAAGTCATTATTTTGAGGCTTAGAAGTCATTTCTGCAATTCCCATAGAAAATCAACGGCGTCTCTATTCAATTGTGTGGAGCGCATATCAGGTGGGATTTTCTCTGCCGGCTTAAGAGATACACGTGAAACTAAAGCCGATCCTGGGTGCCTAGGGTGCCTGTCATCCAATCCGCACTGAATTTCATTTCTAGCACATAGCCAAAAAATCGCCCCATTGACTTACATTGGAGTGCAGAAAAGGTCATTTTTTCTCGGTCCCTTTAAGAGGTAGGAGTTAAACAAGCTTAGGTCTGCGGTGCCCAGGGGGGACCCCATCCAGCCCGCACTGAGTTTCATTCCTACCACCTTAGGAAAAAAAGTCATTATTTTGAGGCTTAGAAGTCATTTCTGCAATTCCCATAGAAAATCAACTGGCGTCTCTATTCAATTGTGTGGAGCGCATATCAGGTGGATTTTCTCTGCCGGCTTAAGAGATACACGTGAAACTAAAGCCGATCCTGGGTGCCTAGGGTGCCTGTCATCCAATCCGCACTGAATTTCATTTCTAGCACATAGCCAAAAAATCGCCCCATTGACTTACATTGGAGTGCAGAAAAGGTCATTTTTTCTCGGTCCCTTTAAGAGGTAGGAGTTAAACAAGCTTAGGTCTGCGGTGCCCAGGGGGGACCCCATCCAGCCCGCACTGAGTTTCATTCCTACCACCTTAGGAAAAAAAGTCATTATTTTGAGGCTTAGAAGTCATTTCTGCAATTCCCATAGAAAATCAACGGCGTCTCTAATTCAATTGTGTGGAGCGCATATCAGGTGGGTTTTCTCTGCCGGCTTAAGAGATACACGTGAAACTAAAGCCGATCCTGGGTGCCTAGGGTGCCTGTCATCCAATCCGCACTGAATTTCATTTCTAGCACATAGCCAAAAAATCGCCCCATTGACTTACATTGGAGTGCAGAAAAGGTCATTTTTTCTCGGTCCCTTTAAGAGGTAGGAGTTAAACAAGCTTAGGTCTGCGGTGCCCAGGGGGGACCCCATCCAGCCCACACTGAGTTTCATTCCTACCACCTTAGGAAAAAAAGTCATTATTTTGAGGCTTAGAAGTCATTTCTGCAATTCCCATAGAAAATCAATGGCGTCTCTATTCAATTGTGTGGAGCGCATATCAGGTGGATTTTCTCTGCCGGCTTAAGAGATACACGTGAAACTAAAGCCGATCCTGGGTGCCTAGGGTGCCTGTCATCCAATCCGCACTGAATTTCATTTCTAGCACATAGCCAAAAAATCGCCCCATTGACTTACATTGGAGTGCAGAAAAGGTCATTTTTTCTCGGTCCCTTTAAGAGGTAGGAGTTAAACAAGCTTAGGTCTGCGGTGCCCAGGGGGGACCCCATCCAGCCCGCACTGAGTTTCATTCCTACCACCTTAGGAAAAAAAGTCATTATTTTGAGGCTTAGAAGTCATTTCTGCAATTCCCATAGAAAATCAATGGCGTCTCTATTCAATTGTGTGGAGCGCATATCAGGTGGATTTTCTCTGCCGGCTTAAGAGATACACGTGAAACTAAAGCCGATCCTGGGTGCCTAGGGTGCCTGTCATCCAATCCGCACTGAATTTCATTTCTAGCACATAGCCAAAAAATCGCCCCAATGACTTACATTGGAGTGCAGAAAAGGTCATTTTTTATCGGTCCCTTTAAGAGGTAGGAGTTAAACAAGCTTAGGTCTGCGGTGCCCAGGGGGGACCCCATCCAGCCCGCACTGAGTTTCATTCCTACCACCTTAGGAAAAAAAGTCATTATTTTGAGGCTTAGAAGTCATTTCTGCAATTCCCATAGAAAATCAATGGCGTCTCTATTCAATTGTGTGGAGCGCATATCAGGTGGATTTTCTCTGCCGGCTTAAGAGATACACGTGAAACTAAAGCCGATCCTGGGTGCCTAGGGTGCCTGTCATCCAATCCGCACTGAATTTCATTTCTAGCACATAGCCAAAAAATCGCCCCATTGACTTACATTGGAGTGCAGAAAAGGTCATTTTTTCTCGGTCCCTTTAAGAGGTAGGAGTTAAACAAGCTTAGGTCTGCGGTGCCCAGGGGGGACCCCATCCAGCCCGCACTGAGTTTCATTCCTACCACCTTAGGAAAAAAAGTCATTATTTTGAGGCTTAGAAGTCATTTCTGCAATTCCCATAGAAAATCAATGGCGTCTCTATTCAATTGTGTGGAGCGCATATCAGGTGGATTTTCTCTGCCGGCTTAAGAGATACACGTGAAACTAAAGCCGATCCTGGGTGCCTAGGGTGCCTGTCATCCAATCCGCACTGAATTTCATTTCTAGCACATAGCCAAAAAATCGCCCCATTGACTTACATTGGAGTGCAGAAAAGGTCATTTTTTCTCGGTCCCTTTAAGAGGTAGGAATGAAACTCAGTGTGGGCTGGATGGGGTCCCCCCTGGGCACCGCAGACCTAAGCTTGTTTAACTCCTACCTCTTAAAGGGACCGAGAAAAAATGACCTTTTCTGCACTCCAATGTAAGTCAATGGGGCGATTTTTTGGCTATGTGCTAGAAATGAAATTCAGTGCGGATTGGATGACAGGCACCCTAGGCACCCAGGATCGGCTTTAGTTTCACGTGTATCTCTTAAGCCGGCAGAGAAAACCCACCTGATATGCGCTCCACACAATTGAATTAGAGACGCCGTTGATTTTCTATGGGAATTGCAGAAATGACTTCTAAGCCTCAAAATAATGACTTTTTTTCCTAAGGTGGTAGGAATGAAACTCAGTGCGGGCTGGATGGGGTCCCCCCTGGGCACCGCAGACCTAAGCTTGTTTAACTCCTACCTCTTAAAGGGACCGAGAAAAAATGACCTTTTCTGCACTCCAATGTAAGTCAATGGGGCGATTTTTTGGCTATGTGCTAGAAATGAAATTCAGTGCGGATTGGATGACAGGCACCCTAGGCACCCAGGATCGGCTTTAGTTTCACGTGTATCTCTTAAGCCGGCAGAGAAAATCCACCTGATATGCGCTCCACACAATTGAATAGAGACGCCAGTTGATTTTCTATGGGAATTGCAGAAATGACTTCTAAGCCTCAAAATAATGACTTTTTTTCCTAAGGTGGTAGGAATGAAACTCAGTGCGGGCTGGATGGGGTCCCCCCTGGGCACCGCAGACCTAAGCTTGTTTAACTCCTACCTCTTAAAGGGACCGAGAAAAAATGACCTTTTCTGCACTCCAATGTAAGTCAATGGGGCGATTTTTTGGCTATGTGCTAGAAATGAAATTCAGTGCGGATTGGATGACAGGCACCCTAGGCACCCAGGATCGGCTTTAGTTTCACGTGTATCTCTTAAGCCGGCAGAGAAAATCCACCTGATATGCGCTCCACACAATTGAATAGAGACGCCATTGATTTTCTATGGGAATTGCAGAAATGACTTCTAAGCCTCAAAATAATGACTTTTTTTCCTAAGGTGGTAGGAATGAAACTCAGTGTGGGCTGGATGGGGTCCCCCCTGGGCACCGCAGACCTAAGCTTGTTTAACTCCTACCTCTTAAAGGGACCGAGAAAAAATGACCTTTTCTGCACTCCAATGTAAGTCAATGGGGCGATTTTTTGGCTATGTGCTAGAAATGAAATTCAGTGCGGATTGGATGACAGGCACCCTAGGCACCCAGGATCGGCTTTAGTTTCACGTGTATCTCTTAAGCCGGCAGAGAAAATCCACCTGATATGCGCTCCACACAATTGAATAGAGACGCCAGTTGATTTTCTATGGGAATTGCAGAAATGACTTCTAAGCCTCAAAATAATGACTTTTTTTCCTAAGGTGGTAGGAATGAAACTCAGTGCGGGCTGGATGGGGTCCCCCCTGGGCACCGCAGACCTAAGCTTGTTTAACTCCTACCTCTTAAAGGGACCGAGAAAAAATGACCTTTTCTGCACTCCAATGTAAGTCAATGGGGCGATTTTTTGGCTATGTGCTAGAAATGAAATTCAGTGCGGATTGGATGACAGGCACCCTAGGCACCCAGGATCGGCTTTAGTTTCACGTGTATCTCTTAAGCCGGCAGAGAAAATCCACCTGATATGCGCTCCACACAATTGAATAGAGACGCCATTGATTTTCTATGGGAATTGCAGAAATGACTTCTAAGCCTCAAAATAATGACTTTTTTTCCTAAGGTGGTAGGAATGAAACTCAGTGCGGGCTGGATGGGGTCCCCCCTGGGCACCGCAGACCTAAGCTTGTTTAACTCCTACCTCTTAAAGGGACCGAGAAAAAATGACCTTTTCTGCACTCCAATGTAAGTCAATGGGGCGATTTTTTGGCTATGTGCTAGAAATGAAATTCAGTGCGGATTGGATGACAGGCACCCTAGGCACCCAGGATCGGCTTTAGTTTCACGTGTATCTCTTAAGCCGGCAGAGAAAATCCACCTGATATGCGCTCCACACAATTGAATAGAGACGCCAGTTGATTTTCTATGGGAATTGCAGAAATGACTTCTAAGCCTCAAAATAATGACTTTTTTTCCTAAGGTGGTAGGAATGAAACTCAGTGCGGGCTGGATGGGGTCCCCCCTGGGCACCGCAGACCTAAGCTTGTTTAACTCCTACCTCTTAAAGGGACCGAGAAAAAATGACCTTTTCTGCACTCCAATGTAAGTCAATGGGGCGATTTTTTGGCTATGTGCTAGAAATGAAATTCAGTGCGGATTGGATGACAGGCACCCTAGGCACCCAGGATCGGCTTTAGTTTCACGTGTATCTCTTAAGCCGGCAGAGAAAACCCACCTGATATGCGCTCCACACAATTGAATTAGAGACGCCGTTGATTTTCTATGGGAATTGCAGAAATGACTTCTAAGCCTCAAAATAATGACTTTTTTTCCTAAGGTGGTAGGAATGAAACTCAGTGCGGGCTGGATGGGGTCCCCCCTGGGCACCGCAGACCTAAGCTTGTTTAACTCCTACCTCTTAAAGGGACCGAGAAAAAATGACCTTTTCTGCACTCCAATGTAAGTCAATGGGGCGATTTTTTGGCTATGTGCTAGAAATGAAATTCAGTGCGGATTGGATGACAGGCACCCTAGGCACCCAGGATCGGCTTTAGTTTCACGTGTATCTCTTAAGCCGGCAGAGAAAATCCACCTGATATGCGCTCCACACAATTGAATAGAGACGCCAGTTGATTTTCTATGGGAATTGCAGAAATGACTTCTAAGCCTCAAAATAATGACTTTTTTTCCTAAGGTGGTAGGAATGAAACTCAGTGCGGGCTGGATGGGGTCCCCCCTGGGCACCGCAGACCTAAGCTTGTTTAACTCCTACCTCTTAAAGGGACCGAGAAAAAATGACCTTTTCTGCACTCCAATGTAAGTCAATGGGGCGATTTTTTGGCTATGTGCTAGAAATGAAATTCAGTGCGGATTGGATGACAGGCACCCTAGGCACCCAGGATCGGCTTTAGTTTCACGTGTATCTCTTAAGCCGGCAGAGAAAATCCACCTGATATGCGCTCCACACAATTGAATAGAGACGCCAGTTGATTTTCTATGGGAATTGCAGAAATGACTTCTAAGCCTCAAAATAATGACTTTTTTTCCTAAGGTGGTAGGAATGAAACTCAGTGCGGGCTGGATGGGGTCCCCCCTGGGCACCGCAGACCTAAGCTTGTTTAACTCCTACCTCTTAAAGGGACCGAGAAAAAATGACCTTTTCTGCACTCCAATGTAAGTCAATGGGGCGATTTTTTGGCTATGTGCTAGAAATGAAATTCAGTGCGGATTGGATGACAGGCACCCTAGGCACCCAGGATCGGCTTTAGTTTCACGTGTATCTCTTAAGCCGGCAGAGAAAATCCACCTGATATGCGCTCCACACAATTGAATAGAGACGCCAGTTGATTTTCTATGGGAATTGCAGAAATGACTTCTAAGCCTCAAAATAATGACTTTTTTTCCTAAGGTGGTAGGAATGAAACTCAGTGCGGGCTGGATGGGGTCCCCCCTGGGCACCGCAGACCTAAGCTTGTTTAACTCCTACCTCTTAAAGGGACCGAGAAAAAATGACCTTTTCTGCACTCCAATGTAAGTCAATGGGGCGATTTTTTGGCTATGTGCTAGAAATGAAATTCAGTGCGGATTGGATGACAGGCACCCTAGGCACCCAGGATCGGCTTTAGTTTCACGTGTATCTCTTAAGCCGGCAGAGAAAATCCACCTGATATGCGCTCCACACAATTGAATAGAGACGCCATTGATTTTCTATGGGAATTGCAGAAATGACTTCTAAGCCTCAAAATAATGACTTTTTTTCCTAAGGTGGTAGGAATGAAACTCAGTGTGGGCTGGATGGGGTCCCCCCTGGGCACCGCAGACCTAAGCTTGTTTAACTCCTACCTCTTAAAGGGACCGAGAAAAAATGACCTTTTCTGCACTCCAATGTAAGTCAATGGGGCGATTTTTTGGCTATGTGCTAGAAATGAAATTCAGTGCGGATTGGATGACAGGCACCCTAGGCATCCAGGATCGGCTTTAGTTTCACGTGTATCTCTTAAGCCGGCAGAGAAAACCCACCTGATATGCGCTCCACACAATTGAATTAGAGACGCCGTTGATTTTCTATGGGAATTGCAGAAATGACTTCTAAGCCTCAAAATAATGACTTTTTTTCCTAAGGTGGTAGGAATGAAACTCAGTGCGGGCTGGATGGGGTCCCCCCTGGGCACCGCAGACCTAAGCTTGTTTAACTCCTACCTCTTAAAGGGACCGAGAAAAAATGACCTTTTCTGCACTCCAATGTAAGTCAATGGGGCGATTTTTTGGCTATGTGCTAGAAATGAAATTCAGTGCGGATTGGATGACAGGCACCCTAGGCACCCAGGATCGGCTTTAGTTTCACGTGTATCTCTTAAGCCGGCAGAGAAAATCCACCTGATATGCGCTCCACACAATTGAATAGAGACGCCATTGATTTTCTATGGGAATTGCAGAAATGACTTCTAAGCCTCAAAATAATGACTTTTTTTCCTAAGGTGGTAGGAATGAAACTCAGTGTGGGCTGGATGGGGTCCCCCCTGGGCACCGCAGACCTAAGCTTGTTTAACTCCTACCTCTTAAAGGGACCGAGAAAAAATGACCTTTTCTGCACTCCAATGTAAGTCAATGGGGCGATTTTTTGGCTATGTGCTAGAAATGAAATTCAGTGCGGATTGGATGACAGGCACCCTAGGCACCCAGGATCGGCTTTAGTTTCACGTGTATCTCTTAAGCCGGCAGAGAAAATCCACCTGATATGCGCTCCACACAATTGAATTAGAGACGCCGTTGATTTTATATGGGAATTGCAGAAATGACTTCTAAGCCTCAAAATAATGACTTTTTTTCCTAAGGTGGTAGGAATGAAACTCAGTGCGGGCTGGATGGGGTCCCCCCTGGGCACCGCAGACCTAAGCTTGTTTAACTCCTACCTCTTAAAGGGACCGAGAAAAAATGACCTTTTCTGCACTCCAATGTAAGTCAATGGGGCGATTTTTTGGCTATGTGCTAGAAATGAAATTCAGTGCGGATTGGATGACAGGCACCCTAGGCACCCAGGATCGGCTTTAGTTTCACGTGTATCTCTTAAGCCGGCAGAGAAAATCCCACCTGATATGCGCTCCACACAATTGAATAGAGACGCCAGTTGATTTTCTATGGGAATTGCAGAAATGACTTCTAAGCCTCAAAATAATGACTTTTTTTCCTAAGGTGGTAGGAATGAAACTCAGTGCGGGCTGGATGGGGTCCCCCCTGGGCACCGCAGACCTAAGCTTGTTTAACTCCTACCTCTTAAAGGGACCGAGAAAAAATGACCTTTTCTGCACTCCAATGTAAGTCAATGGGGCGATTTTTTGGCTATGTGCTAGAAATGAAATTCAGTGCGGATTGGATGACAGGCACCCTAGGCACCCAGGATCGGCTTTAGTTTCACGTGTATCTCTTAAGCCGGCAGAGAAAATCCACCTGATATGCGCTCCACACAATTGAATAGAGACGCCAGTTGATTTTCTATGGGAATTGCAGAAATGACTTCTAAGCCTCAAAATAATGACTTTTTTTCCTAAGGTGGTAGGAATGAAACTCAGTGCGGGCTGGATGGGGTCCCCCCTGGGCACCGCAGACCTAAGCTTGTTTAACTCCTACCTCTTAAAGGGACCGAGAAAAAATGACCTTTTCTGCACTCCAATGTAAGTCAATGGGGCGATTTTTTGGCTATGTGCTAGAAATGAAATTCAGTGCGGATTGGATGACAGGCACCCTAGGCACCCAGGATCGGCTTTAGTTTCACGTGTATCTCTTAAGCCGGCAGAGAAAACCCACCTGATATGCGCTCCACACAATTGAATTAGAGACGCCAGTTGATTTTCTATGGGAATTGCAGAAATGACTTCTAAGCCTCAAAATAATGACTTTTTTTCCTAAGGTGGTAGGAATGAAACTCAGTGCGGGCTGGATGGGGTCCCCCCTGGGCACCGCAGACCTAAGCTTGTTTAACTCCTACCTCTTAAAGGGACCGAGAAAAAATGACCTTTTCTGCACTCCAATGTAAGTCAATGGGGCGATTTTTTGGCTATGTGCTAGAAATGAAATTCAGTGCGGATTGGATGACAGGCACCCTAGGCACCCAGGATCGGCTTTAGTTTCACGTGTATCTCTTAAGCCGGCAGAGAAAATCCACCTGATATGCGCTCCACACAATTGAATAGAGACGCCATTGATTTTCTATGGGAATTGCAGAAATGACTTCTAAGCCTCAAAATAATGACTTTTTTTCCTAAGGTGGTAGGAATGAAACTCAGTGTGGGCTGGATGGGGTCCCCCCTGGGCACCGCAGACCTAAGCTTGTTTAACTCCTACCTCTTAAAGGGACCGAGAAAAAATGACCTTTTCTGCACTCCAATGTAAGTCAATGGGGCGATTTTTTGGCTATGTGCTAGAAATGAAATTCAGTGCGGATTGGATGACAGGCACCCTAGGCACCCAGGATCGGCTTTAGTTTCACGTGTATCTCTTAAGCCGGCAGAGAAAACCCACCTGATATGCGCTCCACACAATTGAATAGAGACGCCAGTTGATTTTCTATGGGAATTGCAGAAATGACTTCTAAGCCTCAAAATAATGACTTTTTTTCCTAAGGTGGTAGGAATGAAACTCAGTGCGGGCTTGATGGGGTCCCCCCTGGGCACCGCAGACCTAAGCTTGTTTAACTCCTACCTCTTAAAGGGACCGAGAAAAAATGACCTTTTCTGCACTCCAATGTAAGTCAATGGGGCGATTTTTTGGCTATGTGCTAGAAATGAAATTCAGTGCGGATTGGATGACAGGCACCCTAGGCACCCAGGATCGGCTTTAGTTTCACGTGTATCTCTTAAGCCGGCAGAGAAAATCCACCTGATATGCGCTCCACACAATTGAATAGAGACGCCATTGATTTTCTATGGGAATTGCAGAAATGACTTCTAAGCCTCAAAATAATGACTTTTTTTCCTAAGGTGGTAGGAATGAAACTCAATGTGGGCTGGATGGGGTCCCCCCTGGGCACCGCAGACCTAAGCTTGTTTAACTCCTACCTCTTAAAGGGACCGAGAAAAAATGACCTTTTCTGCACTCCAATGTAAGTCAATGGGGCGATTTTTTGGCTATGTGCTAGAAATGAAATTCAGTGCGGATTGGATGACAGGCACCCTAGGCACCCAGGATCGGCTTTAGTTTCACGTGTATCTCTTAAGCCGGCAGAGAAAACCCACCTGATATGCGCTCCACACAATTGAATTAGAGACGCGAGTTGATTTTCTATGGGAATTGCAGAAATGACTTCTAAGCCTCAAAATAATGACTTTTTTTCCTAAGGTGGTAGGAATGAAACTCAGTGCGGGCTGGATGGGGTCCCCCCTGGGCACCGCAGACCTAAGCTTGTTTAACTCCTACCTCTTAAAGGGACCGAGAAAAAATGACCTTTTCTGCACTCCAATGTAAGTCAATGGGGCGATTTTTTGGCTATGTGCTAGAAATGAAATTCAGTGCGGATTGGATGACAGGCACCCTAGGCACCCAGGATCGGCTTTAGTTTCACGTGTATCTCTTAAGCCGGCAGAGAAAACCCATCTGATATGCGCTCCACACAATTGAATTAGAGACGCCGTTGATTTTCTATGGGAATTGCAGAAATGACTTCTAAGCCTCAAAATAATGACTTTTTTTCCTAAGGTGGTAGGAATGAAACTCAGTGCGGGCTGGATGGGGTCCCCCCTGGGCACCGCAGACCTAAGCTTGTTTAACTCCTACCTCTTAAAGGGACCGAGAAAAAATGACCTTTTCTGCACTCCAATGTAAGTCAATGGGGCGATTTTTTGGCTATGTGCTAGAAATGAAATTCAGTGCGGATTGGATGACAGGCACCCTAGGCACCCAGGATCGGCTTTAGTTTCACGTGTATCTCTTAAGCCGGCAGAGAAAATCCACCTGATATGCGCTCCACACAATTGAATAGAGACGCCATTGATTTTCTATGGGAATTGCAGAAATGACTTCTAAGCCTCAAAATAATGACTTTTTTTCCTAAGGTGGTAGGAATGAAACTCAGTGTGGGCTGGATGGGGTCCCCCCTGGGCACCGCAGACCTAAGCTTGTTTAACTCCTACCTCTTAAAGGGACCGAGAAAAAATGACCTTTTCTGCACTCCAATGTAAGTCAATGGGGCGATTTTTTGGCTATGTGCTAGAAATGAAATTCAGTGCGGATTGGATGACAGGCACCCTAGGCACCCAGGATCGGCTTTAGTTTCACGTGTATCTCTTAAGCCGGCAGAGAAAATCCCACCTGATATGCGCTCCACACAATTGAATAGAGACGCCAGTTGATTTTCTATGGGAATTGCAGAAATGACTTCTAAGCCTCAAAATAATGACTTTTTTTCCTAAGGTGGTAGGAATGAAACTCAGTGCGGGCTGGATGGGGTCCCCCCTGGGCACCGCAGACCTAAGCTTGTTTAACTCCTACCTCTTAAAGGGACCGAGAAAAAATGACCTTTTCTGCACTCCAATGTAAGTCAATGGGGCGATTTTTTGGCTATGTGCTAGAAATGAAATTCAGTGCGGATTGGATGACAGGCACCCTAGGCACCCAGGATCGGCTTTAGTTTCACGTGTATCTCTTAAGCCGGCAGAGAAAATCCACCTGATATGCGCTCCACACAATTGAATAGAGACGCCATTGATTTTCTATGGGAATTGCAGAAATGACTTCTAAGCCTCAAAATAATGACTTTTTTTCCTAAGGTGGTAGGAATGAAACTCAGTGCGGGCTGGATGGGGTCCCCCCTGGGCACCGCAGACCTAAGCTTGTTTAACTCCTACCTCTTAAAGGGACCGAGAAAAAATGACCTTTTCTGCACTCCAATGTAAGTCAATGGGGCGATTTTTTGGCTATGTGCTAGAAATGAAATTCAGTGCGGATTGGATGACAGGCACCCTAGGCACCCAGGATCGGCTTTAGTTTCACGTGTATCTCTTAAGCCGGCAGAGAAAATCCACCTGATATGCGCTCCACACAATTGAATAGAGACGCCAGTTGATTTTCTATGGGAATTGCAGAAATGACTTCTAAGCCTCAAAATAATGACTTTTTTTCCTAAGGTGGTAGGAATGAAACTCAGTGCGGGCTGGATGGGGTCCCCCCTGGGCACCGCAGACCTAAGCTTGTTTAACTCCTACCTCTTAAAGGGACCGAGAAAAAATGACCTTTTCTGCACTCCAATGTAAGTCAATGGGGCGATTTTTTGGCTATGTGCTAGAAATGAAATTCAGTGCGGATTGGATGACAGGCACCCTAGGCACCCAGGATCGGCTTTAGTTTCACGTGTATCTCTTAAGCCGGCAGAGAAAATCCACCTGATATGCGCTCCACACAATTGAATAGAGACGCCGTTGATTTTCTATGGGAATTGCAGAAATGACTTCTAAGCCTCAAAATAATGACTTTTTTTCCTAAGGTGGTAGGAATGAAACTCAGTGCGGGCTGGATGGGGTCCCCCCTGGGCACCGCAGACCTAAGCTTGTTTAACTCCTACCTCTTAAAGGGACCGAGAAAAAATGACCTTTTCTGCACTCCAATGTAAGTCAATGGGGCGATTTTTTGGCTATGTGCTAGAAATGAAATTCAGTGCGGATTGGATGACAGGCACCCTAGGCACCCAGGATCGGCTTTAGTTTCACGTGTATCTCTTAAGCCGGCAGAGAAAATCCACCTGATATGCGCTCCACACAATTGAATAGAGACGCCAGTTGATTTTCTATGGGAATTGCAGAAATGACTTCTAAGCCTCAAAATAATGACTTTTTTTCCTAAGGTGGTAGGAATGAAACTCAGTGCGGGCTGGATGGGGTCCCCCCTGGGCACCGCAGACCTAAGCTTGTTTAACTCCTACCTCTTAAAGGGACCGAGAAAAAATGACCTTTTCTGCACTCCAATGTAAGTCAATGGGGCGATTTTTTGGCTATGTGCTAGAAATGAAATTCAGTGCGGATTGGATGACAGGCACCCTAGGCACCCAGGATCGGCTTTAGTTTCACGTGTATCTCTTAAGCCGGCAGAGAAAATCCACCTGATATGCGCTCCACACAATTGAATAGAGACGCCATTGATTTTCTATGGGAATTGCAGAAATGACTTCTAAGCCTCAAAATAATGACTTTTTTTCCTAAGGTGGTAGGAATGAAACTCAGTGCTGGGCTGGATGGGGTCCCCCCTGGGCACCGCAGACCTAAGCTTGTTTAACTCCTACCTCTTAAAGGGACCGAGAAAAAATGACCTTTTCTGCACTCCAATGTAAGTCAATGGGGCGATTTTTTGGCTATGTGCTAGAAATGAAATTCAGTGCGGATTGGATGACAGGCACCCTAGGCACCCAGGATCGGCTTTAGTTTCACGTGTATCTCTTAAGCCGGCAGAGAAAACCCACCTGATATGCGCTCCACACAATTGAATTAGAGACGCCGTTGATTTTCTATGGGAATTGCAGAAATGACTTCTAAGCCTCAAAATAATGACTTTTTTTCCTAAGGTGGTAGGAATGAAACTCAGTGCGGGCTGGATGGGGTCCCCCCTGGGCACCGCAGACCTAAGCTTGTTTAACTCCTACCTCTTAAAGGGACCGAGAAAAAATGACCTTTTCTGCACTCCAATGTAAGTCAATGGGGCGATTTTTTGGCTATGTGCTAGAAATGAAATTCAGTGCGGATTGGATGACAGGCACCCTAGGCACCCAGGATCGGCTTTAGTTTCACGTGTATCTCTTAAGCCGGCAGAGAAAATCCACCTGATATGCGCTCCACACAATTGAATAGAGACGCCAGTTGATTTTCTATGGGAATTGCAGAAATGACTTCTAAGCCTCAAAATAATGACTTTTTTTCCTAAGGTGGTAGGAATGAAACTCAGTGCGGGCTGGATGGGGTCCCCCCTGGGCACCGCAGACCTAAGCTTGTTTAACTCCTACCTCTTAAAGGGACCGAGAAAAAATGACCTTTTCTGCACTCCAATGTAAGTCAATGGGGCGATTTTTTGGCTATGTGCTAGAAATGAAATTCAGTGCGGATTGGATGACAGGCACCCTAGGCACCCAGGATCGGCTTTAGTTTCACGTGTATCTCTTAAGCCGGCAGAGAAAATCCACCTGATATGCGCTCCACACAATTGAATAGAGACGCCAGTTGATTTTCTATGGGAATTGCAGAAATGACTTCTAAGCCTCAAAATAATGACTTTTTTTCCTAAGGTGGTAGGAATGAAACTCAGTGTGGGCTGGATGGGGTCCCCCCTGGGCACCGCAGACCTAAGCTTGTTTAACTCCTACCTCTTAAAGGGACCGAGAAAAAATGACCTTTTCTGCACTCCAATGTAAGTCAATGGGGCGATTTTTTGGCTATGTGCTAGAAATGAAATTCAGTGCGGATTGGATGACAGGCACCCTAGGCACCCAGGATCGGCTTTAGTTTCACGTGTATCTCTTAAGCCGGCAGAGAAAACCCACCTGATATGCGCTCCACACAATTGAATTAGAGACGCCGTTGATTTTCTATGGGAATTGCAGAAATGACTTCTAAGCCTCAAAATAATGACTTTTTTTCCTAAGGTGGTAGGAATGAAACTCAGTGCGGGCTGGATGGGGTCCCCCCTGGGCACCGCAGACCTAAGCTTGTTTAACTCCTACCTCTTAAAGGGACCGAGAAAAAATGACCTTTTCTGCACTCCAATGTAAGTCAATGGGGCGATTTTTTGGCTATGTGCTAGAAATGAAATTCAGTGCGGATTGGATGACAGGCACCCTAGGCACCCAGGATCGGCTTTAGTTTCACGTGTATCTCTTAAGCCGGCAGAGAAAATCCACCTGATATGCGCTCAACACAATTGAATAGAGACGCCAGTTGATTTTCTATGGGAATTGCAGAAATGACTTCTAAGCCTCAAAATAATGACTTTTTTTCCTAAGGTGGTAGGAATGAAACTCAGTGTGGGCTGGATGGGGTCCCCCCTGGGCACCGCAGACCTAAGCTTGTTTAACTCCTACCTCTTAAAGGGACCGAGAAAAAATGACCTTTTCTGCACTCCAATGTAAGTCAATGGGGCGATTTTTTGGCTATGTGCTAGAAATGAAATTCAGTGCGGATTGGATGACAGGCACCCTAGGCACCCAGGATCGGCTTTAGTTTCACGTGTATCTCTTAAGCCGGCAGAGAAAATCCACCTGATATGCGCTCCACACAATTGAATAGAGACGCCAGTTGATTTTCTATGGGAATTGCAGAAATGACTTCTAAGCCTCAAAATAATGACTTTTTTTCCTAAGGTGGTAGGAATGAAACTCAGTGCGGGCTGGATGGGGTCCCCCCTGGGCACCGCAGACCTAAGCTTGTTTAACTCCTACCTCTTAAAGGGACCGAGAAAAAATGACCTTTTCTGCACTCCAATGTAAGTCAATGGGGCGATTTTTTGGCTATGTGCTAGAAATGAAATTCAGTGCGGATTGGATGACAGGCACCCTAGGCACCCAGGATCGGCTTTAGTTTCACGTGTATCTCTTAAGCCGGCAGAGAAAACCCACCTGATATGCGCTCCACACAATTGAATAGAGACGCCGTTGATTTTCTATGGGAATTGCAGAAATGACTTCTAAGCCTCAAAATAATGACTTTTTTTCCTAAGGTGGTAGGAATGAAACTCAGTGCGGGCTGGATGGGGTCCCCCCTGGGCACCGCAGACCTAAGCTTGTTTAACTCCTACCTCTTAAAGGGACCGAGAAAAAATGACCTTTTCTGCACTCCAATGTAAGTCAATGGGGCGATTTTTTGGCTATGTGCTAGAAATGAAATTCAGTGCGGATTGGATGACAGGCACCCTAGGCACCCAGGATCGGCTTTAGTTTCACGTGTATCTCTTAAGCCGGCAGAGAAAATCCACCTGATATGCGCTCCACACAATTGAATAGAGACGCCAGTTGATTTTCTATGGGAATTGCAGAAATGACTTCTAAGCCTCAAAATAATGACTTTTTTTCCTAAGGTGGTAGGAATGAAACTCAGTGTGGGCTGGATGGGGTCCCCCCTGGGCACCGCAGACCTAAGCTTGTTTAACTCCTACCTCTTAAAGGGACCGAGAAAAAATGACCTTTTCTGCACTCCAATGTAAGTCAATGGGGCGATTTTTTGGCTATGTGCTAGAAATGAAATTCAGTGCGGATTGGATGACAGGCACCCTAGGCACCCAGGATCGGCTTTAGTTTCACGTGTATCTCTTAAGCCGGCAGAGAAAACCCACCTGATATGCGCTCCACACAATTGAATTAGAGACGCCGTTGATTTTCTATGGGAATTGCAGAAATGACTTCTAAGCCTCAAAATAATGACTTTTTTTCCTAAGGTGGTAGGAATGAAACTCAGTGCGGGCTGGATGGGGTCCCCCCTGGGCACCGCAGACCTAAGCTTGTTTAACTCCTACCTCTTAAAGGGACCGAGAAAAAATGACCTTTTCTGCACTCCAATGTAAGTCAATGGGGCGATTTTTTGGCTATGTGCTAGAAATGAAATTCAGTGCGGATTGGATGACAGGCACCCTAGGCACCCAGGATCGGCTTTAGTTTCACGTGTATCTCTTAAGCCGGCAGAGAAAACCCACCTGATATGCGCTCCACACAATTGAATTAGAGACGCCGTTGATTTTCTATGGGAATTGCAGAAATGACTTCTAAGCCTCAAAATAATGACTTTTTTTCCTAAGGTGGTAGGAATGAAACTCAGTGCGGGCTGGATGGGGTCCCCCCTGGGCACCGCAGACCTAAGCTTGTTTAACTCCTACCTCTTAAAGGGACCGAGAAAAAATGACCTTTTCTGCACTCCAATGTAAGTCAATGGGGCGATTTTTTGGCTATGTGCTAGAAATGAAATTCAGTGCGGATTGGATGACAGGCACCCTAGGCACCCAGGATCGGCTTTAGTTTCACGTGTATCTCTTAAGCCGGCAGAGAAAATCCACCTGATATGCGCTCCACACAATTGAATAGAGACGCCATTGATTTTCTATGGGAATTGCAGAAATGACTTCTAAGCCTCAAAATAATGACTTTTTTTCCTAAGGTGGTAGGAATGAAACTCAGTGTGGGCTGGATGGGGTCCCCCCTGGGCACCGCAGACCTAAGCTTGTTTAACTCCTACCTCTTAAAGGGACCGAGAAAAAATGACCTTTTCTGCACTCCAATGTAAGTCAATGGCGTCTCTATTCAATTGTGTGGAGCGCATATCAGGTGGATTTTCTCTGCCGGCTTAAGAGATACACGTGAAACTAAAGCCGATCCTGGGTGCCTAGGGTGCCTGTCATCCAATCCGCACTGAATTTCATTTCTAGCACATAGCCAAAAAATCGCCCCATTGACTTACATTGGAGTGCAGAAAAGGTCATTTTTTCTCGGTCCCTTTAAGAGGTAGGAGTTAAACAAGCTTAGGTCTGCGGTGCCCAGGGGGGACCCCATCCAGCCCGCACTGAGTTTCATTCCTACCACCTTAGGAAAAAAAGTCATTATTTTGAGGCTTAGAAGTCATTTCTGCAATTCCCATAGAAAATCAACGGCGTCTCTATTCAATTGTGTGGAGCGCATATCAGGTGGGTTTTCTCTGCCGGCTTAAGAGATACACATGAAACTAAAGCCGATCCTGGGTGCCTAGAGTGCCTGTCATCCAATCCGCACTGAATTTCATTTCTAGCACATAGCCAAAAAATCGCCCCATTGACTTACATTGGAGTGCAGAAAAGGTCATTTTTTCTCGGTCCCTTTAAGAGGTAGGAGTTAAACAAGCTTAGGTCTGCGGTGCCCAGGGGGGACCCCATCCAGCCCGCACTGAGTTTCATTCCTACCACCTTAGGAAAAAAAGTCATTATTTTGAGGCTTAGAAGTCATTTCTGCAATTCCCATAGAAAATCAACGGCGTCTCTATTCAATTGTGTGGAGCGCATATCAGGTGGGTTTTCTCTGCCGGCTTAAGAGATACACGTGAAACTAAAGCCGATCCTGGGTGCCTAGGGTGCCTGTCATCCAATCCGCACTGAATTTCATTTCTAGCACATAGCCAAAAAATCGCCCCATTGACTTACATTGGAGTGCAGAAAAGGTCATTTTTTCTCGGTCCCTTTAAGAGGTAGGAGTTAAACAAGCTTAGGTCTGCGGTGCCCAGGGGGGACCCCATCCAGCCCGCACTGAGTTTCATTCCTACCACCTTAGGAAAAAAAGTCATTATTTTGAGGCTTAGAAGTCATTTCTGCAATTCCCATAGAAAATCAACTGGCGTCTCTATTCAATTGTGTGGAGCGCATATCAGGTGGGTTTTCTCTGCCGGCTTAAGAGATACACGTGAAACTAAAGCCGATCCTGGGTGCCTAGGGTGCCTGTCATCCAATCCGCACTGAATTTCATTTCTAGCACATAGCCAAAAAATCGCCCCATTGACTTACATTGGAGTGCAGAAAAGGTCATTTTTTCTCGGTCCCTTTAAGAGGTAGGAGTTAAACAAGCTTAGGTCTGCGGTGCCCAGGGGGGACCCCATCCAGCCCGCACTGAGTTTCATTCCTACCACCTTAGGAAAAAAAGTCATTATTTTGAGGCTTAGAAGTCATTTCTGCAATTCCCATAGAAAATCAACGGCGTCTCTATTCAATTGTGTGGAGCGCATATCAGGTGGGTTTTCTCTGCCGGCTTAAGAGATACACGTGAAACTAAAGCCGATCCTGGGTGCCTAGGGTGCCTGTCATCCAATCCGCACTGAATTTCATTTCTAGCACATAGCCAAAAAATCGCCCCATTGACTTACATTGGAGTGCAGAAAAGGTCATTTTTTCTCGGTCCCTTTAAGAGGTAGGAGTTAAACAAGCTTAGGTCTGCGGTGCCCAGGGGGGACCCCATCCAGCCCGCACTGAGTTTCATTCCTACCACCTTAGGAAAAAAAGTCATTATTTTGAGGCTTAGAAGTCATTTCTGCAATTCCCATAGAAAATCAACGGCGTCTCTATTCAATTGTGTGGAGCGCATATCAGGTGGGTTTTCTCTGCCGGCTTAAGAGATACACGTGAAACTAAAGCCGATCCTGGGTGCCTAGGGTGCCTGTCATCCAATCCGCACTGAATTTCATTTCTAGCACATAGCCAAAAAATCGCCCCATTGACTTACATTGGAGTGCAGAAAAGGTCATTTTTTCTCGGTCCCTTTAAGAGGTAGGAGTTAAACAAGCTTAGGTCTGCGGTGCCCAGGGGGGACCCCATCCAGCCCGCACTGAGTTTCATTCCTACCACCTTAGGAAAAAAAGTCATTATTTTGAGGCTTAGAAGTCATTTCTGCAATTCCCATAGAAAATCAACGGCGTCTCTATTCAATTGTGTGGAGCGCATATCAGGTGGGTTTTCTCTGCCGGCTTAAGAGATACACGTGAAACTAAAGCCGATCCTGGGTGCCTAGGGTGCCTGTCATCCAATCCGCACTGAATTTCATTTCTAGCACATAGCCAAAAAATCGCCCCATTGACTTACATTGGAGTGCAGAAAAGGTCATTTTTTCTCGGTCCCTTTAAGAGGTAGGAGTTAAACAAGCTTAGGTCTGCGGTGCCCAGGGGGGACCCCATCCAGCCCGCACTGAGTTTCATTCCTACCACCTTAGGAAAAAAAGTCATTATTTTGAGGCTTAGAAGTCATTTCTGCAATTCCCATAGAAAATCAACGGCGTCTCTATTCAATTGTGTGGAGCGCATATCAGGTGGGTTTTCTCTGCCGGCTTAAGAGATACACGTGAAACTAAAGCCGATCCTGGGTGCCTAGGGTGCCTGTCATCCAATCCGCACTGAATTTCATTTCTAGCACATAGCCAAAAAATCGCCCCATTGACTTACATTGGAGTGCAGAAAAGGTCATTTTTTCTCGGTCCCTTTAAGAGGTAGGAGTTAAACAAGCTTAGGTCTGCGGTGCCCAGGGGGGACCCCATCCAGCCCGCACTGAGTTTCATTCCTACCACCTTAGGAAAAAAAGTCATTATTTTGAGGCTTAGAAGTCATTTCTGCAATTCCCATAGAAAATCAACGGCGTCTCTATTCAATTGTGTGGAGCGCATATCAGGTGGGTTTTCTCTGCCGGCTTAAGAGATACACGTGAAACTAAAGCCGATCCTGGGTGCCTAGGGTGCCTGTCATCCAATCCGCACTGAATTTCATTTCTAGCACATAGCCAAAAAATCGCCCCATTGACTTACATTGGAGTGCAGAAAAGGTCATTTTTTCTCGGTCCCTTTAAGAGGTAGGAGTTAAACAAGCTTAGGTCTGCGGTGCCCAGGGGGGACCCCATCCAGCCCGCACTGAGTTTCATTCCTACCACCTTAGGAAAAAAAGTCATTATTTTGAGGCTTAGAAGTCATTTCTGCAATTCCCATAGAAAATCAACGGCGTCTCTATTCAATTGTGTGGAGCGCATATCAGGTGGGTTTTCTCTGCCGGCTTAAGAGATACACGTGAAACTAAAGCCGATCCTGGGTGCCTAGGGTGCCTGTCATCCAATCCGCACTGAATTTCATTTCTAGCACATAGCCAAAAAATCGCCCCATTGACTTACATTGGAGTGCAGAAAAGGTCATTTTTTCTCGGTCCCTTTAAGAGGTAGGAGTTAAACAAGCTTAGGTCTGCGGTGCCCAGGGGGGACCCCATCCAGCCCGCACTGAGTTTCATTCCTACCACCTTAGGAAAAAAAGTCATTATTTTGAGGCTTAGAAGTCATTTCTGCAATTCCCATAGAAAATCAACTGGCGTCTCTATTCAATTGTGTGGAGCGCATATCAGGTGGATTTTCTCTGCCGGCTTAAGAGATACACGTGAAACTAAAGCCGATCCTGGGTGCCTAGGGTGCCTGTCATCCAATCCGCACTGAATTTCATTTCTAGCACATAGCCAAAAAATCGCCCCATTGACTTACATTGGAGTGCAGAAAAGGTCATTTTTTCTCGGTCCCTTTAAGAGGTAGGAGTTAAACAAGCTTAGGTCTGCGGTGCCCAGGGGGGACCCCATCCAGCCCGCACTGAGTTTCATTCCTACCACCTTAGGAAAAAAAGTCATTATTTTGAGGCTTAGAAGTCATTTCTGCAATTCCCATAGAAAATCAACGGCGTCTCTATTCAATTGTGTGGAGCGCATATCAGGTGGGTTTTCTCTGCCGGCTTAAGAGATACACGTGAAACTAAAGCCGATCCTGGGTGCCTAGGGTGCCTGTCATCCAATCCGCACTGAATTTCATTTCTAGCACATAGCCAAAAAATCGCCCCATTGACTTACATTGGAGTGCAGAAAAGGTCATTTTTTCTCGGTCCCTTTAAGAGGTAGGAGTTAAACAAGCTTAGGTCTGCGGTGCCCAGGGGGGACCCCATCCAGCCCAGCACTGAGTTTCATTCCTACCACCTTAGGAAAAAAAGTCATTATTTTGAGGCTTAGAAGTCATTTCTGCAATTCCCATAGAAAATCAATGGCGTCTCTATTCAATTGTGTGGAGCGCATATCAGGTGGATTTTCTCTGCCGGCTTAAGAGATACACGTGAAACTAAAGCCGATCCTGGGTGCCTAGGGTGCCTGTCATCCAATCCGCACTGAATTTCATTTCTAGCACATAGCCAAAAAATCGCCCCATTGACTTACATTGGAGTGCAGAAAAGGTCATTTTTTCTCGGTCCCTTTAAGAAAAAATA